>NC_054710.1:47811229-47866229 GCF_016097555.1 Gigantopelta aegis
GGGGTTGATTGTTGTTGTTGTTGTTTGCGTGGGTGGTGGGTGGTGGGTGCTGGCTTGTTTGAGAGTTGTATGGTTTTATGAGGAAGAACTTGCACTTTCTTCAAACTTGATTGATGACCTTTGGGAGTGGCGATAACATTGTTTTGATTTAGAAATACGTAATATCTTTTTTTAATTGTGACAGCTCGGTTAGACCCAGCAACAACAGTGTGCTCATATTATCTTTAAATTGACATTCATTCGTCACCAGTGAATATTAAACCAAACAGGATGTTAAGATGTTTATGTCTTTGCATAAATTATGCTAATTTAGTTAAAGGAACATTGCTTAGTTTGCTGCAATTTTAAAGAAGTTATCGACTAACAGAGACTTTTTGACACTGATATTCTAAACAAGAAAATATTTAATATGTAAGTTAAATCGTAGAAATATTTTATTAGTCGGAAACATCTTACAATGCAGAAAACTCAGGAATGAATAAATGAATGAATGTTTAACGACACCCCAGCACGAAAAATACATCGGGTATTGGGTGTCAAACTATGGTAAAATGCAAGAAAAGTGTGATGATCATCATCAATATAAAAATGCAACAGTGAAATAAAAACACAGTGTAAAGGACTGTGTAAAAGTACAAATATCACAGAATGATATAATTAAAATTTAGAATACAATTCAGTATCTCGTAAAAACTGCAATAAAAGTTCTGGATGGAATCGAAATGATTCCATCACATTTCTTTGTCCAAATATATCTTTTCGAGTTGCTGACAACTGCTTACACTCCACCAAAATGTGTCGCACAGTCAGAAGACACTGGCAGTGCTCACACTGAGGTGGAGGATCTTTCTTTAAGATAAATGAATGGGTTAAGTAAGTGTGACCGATGCGGGCACGACACAAGACTATTTCATCCTTCCTGCACTGTCTATAGGAGGACTGCCACTCTCCCAAGACTGGCTTGATAGCATGAAGCTTGTTCGCAACCTCACCGTCCCAATCACGTTGCCAAGCGGAAAAGATAAAGTGGCTGATACAATATTTAAAATCAGTATAAGGTACATCAACCCTGGCGTGAGGCAAATCCGAAGCAGACTTGGCAGCTGGATCTGCCTTTTCATTACCCCTGATGCCAACATGGCTGGGTACCCAACAAAATACAATGTCTTTATTGGCAATAGATAAAAAGACACACTTTCGTATCACCATCCCAATTAAGGGATGGTCCAGCTTCATATTACGTAAAGCTTGAAGACACGAAAGTGAGTCTGTAAAAATAATAAATCTCGATGCTATGGAATCTTTAATTTCTTCCAAGGCTTTAATGACTGCCCAAACTTCAGCACTAAAAATCGATGCTGAGTCAGGCAGTCTCATGGAAATGATAGTGTTTGATGGAAAAACTGTAGCACAAGCCACAGAATTTCCATCCCGTGATCCATCTGTATACACAGGAATGTAATCACGGTACTTGTCTTGAATTTCCATGAAAAACTGTTTAAAAACAACAGCATCTGTACGATCTTTCTTTAGATGCGCCAGATCAAATACAATTTTAGGTGGTGTAATACACCATGGTGGTAAAACAAAATATGAAGATGTTTCCAAAGTGTCTGATAAATCAATGTTGGAAAGCGATAAAAAAATGCTTAATGCGAAGACCAAATGTACGAATAGCATTTAGCCTTGCATCAAACAAGTTCATATATTTGTTGTCAAACACCGCATCATGAGCTGGATGTGTTGGTAACGATTTAATCTTGGCAGCATACTGCAGAGAAAGCTTGGCACGTCTAGCACCCAAACAAGGTTCGTGTGCATCAACGTACAAGCTCTCTACAGGAGATGTTCTAAATGCACCAAGACAAAGCCTAAGTCTTAGATTGTGTATAGGATCTAGCATCTGCAAGTAAGACTTGCGTGCCGACCCATACACAATGCATCCATAATCAAGTTTTGATCTAACTATAGATCTATACAGACGGAACATAACCTTTCGGTCTGCTCCCCATTCCGTATTACCAATAACTTTTAAAATATTCAAAGCTTTTAAGCCCTTCTTTTTAACATATTTAAGATGGGGCACAAAAGATAGCTTCCTGTCAAATATAACCCCCAGAAATTTAGTCTCCTCCACAACTGGAATTGGATTTTTGTCCAAAAACAACTGTGGGTCTAAGTGGAGACCTCTTTTCTGGCAGATATGCATACAAACCGTTTTTGCTTTTGAGAATCGAAAGCCATTGTCAGTTGCCCATTGATGAAGTTTATTCAAACAAAGCTGCAACTTACGTTCAATGATACTCATATTGGACGATCTATAGCAAATCTGAAAATCATCGACATATAACGAGCAATCCATACCAGGTGTTAAACACTGGGTGATTATGTTAATTTTCACAGAAAATAAAGTTACAGACAGGATACTACCTTGAGGTACACCCATCTCCTGTGGTTGAATGTCGGACAAAGTCGACCCCACCCGGACTTTAAAAGATCTATCTCTTAAAAATTGAGATATAAAAACAGGAAGGCGACCTCTAAGGCCCATGCCATTGAGGTCGTTTAAAATCCCATACTTCCACGTGGTATCGTAAGCCGTCTCCAAATCAAAAAACACTGAAACCAAGTGCTGATTATGGATGAAAGCTTCCCTACAAAACGTTTCAAATCTAACAAGATGATCAACCGTGCTACGTCTAGATCTGAACCCACATTGCACGTTGGTAAGCAATTTGTGAGATTCAAGATACCAGACAAGTCGACGATTGATCATGCGTTCCATGATTTTACAAATGCAACTTGTCAAAGCGATAGGGCGATAACTAATAAGATTGGTTGGATCCTTACCAGGCTTGGGAATAGGAATGATAATAGCTTTCCTCCAATCAGAAGGAAAGTCTCCAGAAATCCAGATGTTATTAAAAATATTCAAAAGAACCATCAAAGATGATTCAGGTAAATGTTTTAATAACTGATAATGAATTTCATCCGGTCCTACTGAAGTATCATGGGCTCGACGAAGAGCATCCTGCAATTCCTCCATAGAGAAACGCCTGTTGTACACTTCAGCATTTTCAGATGAAAAATTAATGGACTGCTTTTTAGCTTTAGTTCTGACAGACGTAAAAGCATCTGTACTGAAAGCAGAAGATGAATTATGAGAAAAGTTATCTGCCAATGCGTTGGCAATGTCACGATGAGACGTAACATCCGTATCATTGACAGACAAATGATGAACTGTATTACTGGATTTTACCTTTGATTTTACGGATCCTATTCCAGACAGATTTCACTGATGTTTGTGAATTCAACTTGGAGACAAAAGTTCTCCAAGATGATTTCTTACTCTGTCTAATCTCTCTGCGAGCCTTAGCCCTAGCAATACGAAATGCATCCAGGTTGTCTGCTGTAGGTTCACGTTTGAACCGCTCAAGCAACCTGTTTTGCTCTTTGAATGCATATTTGCACGTATCATTAAACCATGGTTTATTGAAACGTTTTGGCACTGCCGAAGTCTTAGGAATAGTTTCATCTGCAATGTCCTTCAAGATGGAAGTGAACAAAGACATGGGATCATCAGCATCAGTAATGGCAAATTGTTGCAGACGAGTGCTGCACAGATACTGAAACTGACCCCAATTTGCCCTCGTCAACTTCCACCTTTGAACCCTTTCAAGTGATGGTGATCCATCATTCTCCAAAATAATGGGGAAAGTGATCACTACCACAAAGGTCTGAACCAACTTTCCAGGAGAAATCAATAAAAAGTGAAGGACTACAACGGGTTAAATCTATAGAAGTGAAAGAACCACTTGCAGAATGATAATATATATATATATATGACTTTTATCATTGAAGAAAAGTAAGTCATTTTTGAGAATTAAGTCTTCTAATTGTTTACCTCTAATATTTACATCCTCACATCCCCACAAAGTGTGGTGACCATTAAAATCTCCCATAATAATAAAGGGAGTAGTGAGCTGATCAATAAGACATTGAAAGTCCCTAGGATTAAAACTAAAATGTTTTTGAGGTGGCAAGTAAACTGAACACAGAGTTATAGTTGTATGAGCCGTGACCTTTACAGCCACAGCTTGTAAATTTGTAGTTAATGCTACTATACTCTGAGGAATGTTTTCATTAACAAGAATGGAAACACCCCCAGATGCTCTATTTTCAGTTTCTTGAAATTTATGATAGAGGTTAAATCCTCTCATAGTAATATGATCAGTGTCCTTCAAGAAAGTTTCCTGAAGACACACTGCAAGAGGATTATGATTTTTAATTAAAAGACTTAATTCATCAAAATTGGGCCTAAGCCCACGGCAGTTCCACTGTAGGAATTTATTTGCCATTGGGTGGAAGTATGGGCGTTATCTTAGGCTTTGGAGGTGGTCTGTTTGAGTGTGGACTATCTTGTGTAGAGATTTCCATCTCATCCAAATCATCCAAAGCCTCATAAATATTTGAAAGTGGCAGCGGTTGCTCTGAGATTTCTTTAATCGTCCCGAAAATTCATCTTTATTGTGTATTTTGGGGTATTTTATTGTCGAAGGTTTACTGGGGCCTGGTTGCCCAGTATTAAAACCTTTTGGCAGATTTAAAGAATCCGAGGACACCCGAGTTGATTTAGCAGTTTGTGTGTTAACGGATTTTGTTGCTTGTTTTTGTGCCTTTTGAATGTCTGAAAGTTTTTTAAATCGATCAGCGTTATTTGGCCAGGTAAGATCTGTCTGAACCGAAGTGCTTGTTGTGGAAACCCCTGCAGCGACAGCATAGGACTTTCCTGATACAGCAGGAGTCGTGGTCTCAACAAACTTTCTGGCTTTGGGAAAAGACAGATGCTTTTCAACCTTGATCTGTTGTACCTGGTTTTCAAGTTTCCATTTTGGGCACTCTCGAGAGTACGCAAAATGTTCACCCTTGCAATTTGTACATACCATGTCAAGCTGACATGTCTTGCTATCGTGATCAAACTGACCACAGCGAGCACATGTCACCCTACCACGGCAAGTATTCTGTCCATGACCGTATGTTTGGCACTTAAAGCACCGTAAAAGGTTGGGGACAAAAGGTACAACGGGTATTTTTAAGTACCCAGCCTTGATAGAGTCTGGAAGAAGTGGTTTGTTAAATGTAAGAATCAAAGTGTTGGTCGAAACAAACTCGTTATTTCGACGCACTTTAATCCGCTTGACAACTGTGACACCTTGTGAAGAGAGATTTTCACAAATCTCATCTTCACTAACTCCTTCCAGATCACGAGATCGAATGACGCCCTTTGATGAGTTAAGGGACGCGTGTGCAGTGACTTTAATTAAAATGTTACACAGCAACTTTGATTTCAAAAGGCACATGGAATGGCTCGCATTGGAACATTCTACCAACAGCGATCCATTCCGCAACTTCTTTACAGTTTTTGGCTCACCAGCCAATCCTTGAATTCCTTTCTGAATAGCAAATGGTGATAACCTTTGCAAGGCCCCACCATCCGAAGATTCGACAACGAGGAACCTTGGCCAAGAATCACCAGAAAGAACTTTTGTTTTCTTGTTGTTAACATTTAACGTGGACTCCTCATCAGATGACGAGGAATCCGAAACCTCGGTGTGGACCCTTTTCAGGGTCCCATCTGTAGTGTGTTGTGTATGTTTATCCATATTATTGAATAAATTATTCATCAACCATGCCCCCCACCCACCACCGAGTCCAACAAGGGGACATGGTGCTGCGGATAACCAGCAGACAGCCATGCCAGGGATACATGGTTGATATACTTGGGCATTACTAAACAAAAACACCCAATTGACCCTAGCCACCGCTCCAAGAGCAACAGATACATATGGTATATAAAACTATGTTTGCTCTTGACTAATGTAAACAAAACAAAGATTATATGCACTAGAGCTTGGCGTGACCAGCCGATTGATCAGGTCGGGCCTTCCTGACCGCCCGTCTATTTAAACTCCGGGCCAAAGTGATGTATTGTCAGAAGTCATACCCGCAGGTATGCCCCAACTCAATCACCAGGATCCCATCATCCATCTTCACGGGTCGCACCTTACGGCAAACAAGGCGCCTCATACGAGTAGTTGTGCATTTATTGGCCATTCTATAAAAGAATGTTCACCCCTGCACCACGGTGAGGTTAATGCACACGCCGGGGCAAACTCAGGAATGTCCCTTTAATAATGTTTATTGTATCCATGTCTTCTGAAACATGTACTGATATAGATAGGAAACAGATTAATAATTTGCATAAATTGTGTTAATTTAATACGTCCTATTGTTTACGGAAGCTGTAGAAATTAACGGTTTCCAACGACTGCACTATACAGTGCCAGTCCTCCTACAGACGGAGTTGGAACCATATATCGTGATCAGTACTATCTCTCCTCTATAGACAAGGCACTAGACCGCGAGTCATGTCTGCAAACCCTGATCAGTACTGTCTCTTCTCTATAGACAAGGCACCTGACAGCGAGTCATCGTGATCAGTACTGTCTCTCCTCTATAGACAAGGACAGCGAGTCATGGCTGCAGACCCCGATCAATACTCTCTCTCCTTTATAGACAAGGCACTTGACAGCGAGTCATGACTGCAGACCCGGATTAATACTATCTCTCCTCTATAGACAAGACACTGGACAGCGAGTCATGGCTGCAGATCCCGATCAATAGTATCTCTCCTCTGTAGACAAGGCACTTGACAGCGAGTCATGGCTGCAGACCCGGATTAATACTATCTCTCCTCTATAGACAAGGCACTTGACAGCGAGTCATCGTAATCAGTACTGTCTCTCCTCTATAGACAAGGCATTTGACAGCGAGTCATGACTGCAGACCCGGATCAATACTATCTCTCCTCTGTAGACAAGGTACTTGACAGCGCGTCATGGCTGCAGACCCGGATCAATACTATCTCTCCTCTATAGACAAGGCACTCGACAGCGAGTCGTGACTGCAGACCCCGATTAATACTATCTCTCCTCTATAGACAAGGCACTTGACAGCGAATCAGGGCTGCAGACCCTGATCAATACTATCTCTCCTCTGTAGACAAGGTACTTGACAGCGAGTCATGGCTGCAGACCCGGATTAATACTATCTCTCCTCTATAGACAAGGCACTTGACAGCGAGTCATGGCTGCAGACCCGGATTAATACTATCTCTCCTCTATAGACAAGACACTTGACAGCGAGTCATGGCTGCAGATCCCGATCAATACTATCTCTCCTCTATAGACAAGGCACTTGACAGCGAGTCATGGCTGCAGATCCCGATCAATACTATCTCTCCTCTATAGACAAGGCACTTGACAGCGAGTCATGGCTGCAGACCCCGATCAATAGTATCTCTCCTCTATAGACAAGGCACTTGACAGCGAGTGATCGTGATCAGTACTGTCTCTCCTCTATAGACAAGGCACTTGACAGCGAGTCATCGTGACCAGTACTATCTCTCCTCTATAGACAAGGCACTTGACAGCGAGTCATGGCTACAGACCCTGATCAGTACTATCTCTCCTCTATAGACAAGGCACTTGACAGCGAGTCATCGTGATCAGTACAGTCTCTCCTCTATAGAAAAGGCACTTGACAGCGAGTCATCGTGATCAATACTATATCTCCTCTATAGACAAGACACTTGACAGTGAGTCATCGTGATCAGTACTATCTCTCCTCTATAGACAAGGCACTTGACAGCGAGACATGGCTGCAGACCCTGATCAATACTATCTCTCCTCTATAGACAAGGCACTTGACGGCGAGTCATGGCTACAGACACCGATCAATATTATCTCTCCTCTATAGACAAGGCACTTGACGGCGAGTCATGGCTGCAGACCCTGATCAATATTATCTCTCCTCCATAGACAAGGCACTTGACGGCGAGTCATGGCTGCAGACCCTGATCAATAATATCTCTCCTCTATAGACAGGGCACTTGACAGCGAGACATGGCTGCAGACCCTGAACAATACTATCTCTCCTCTATAGATAGGGCACTTGACAGCGAGTCATGGCTGCAGACCCGGATCAATACTATCTCTCCTCTATAGACAAGGCACTTGACAGCGAGTCATGGCTGCAGACCCGGATTAATACTATGTCTCCTCTATAGACAAGGCACTTGACAGCGAGTCATGGCTGCAGACCCTGAACAATACTATCTCTCCTCTATAGACAAGGCACTTGACAGCGAGTCATGGCTGCAGACCCGGATCAATACTATGTCTCCTCTATAGACAAGGCACTTGACAGCGAGTCATGGCTGCAGACCCGGATTAATACTATCTCTCCTCTATAGACAAGGCACTTGACAGCGAGTCATGGCTGCAGACCCGGATCAATACTATCTCTTCTCTATAGACAATGCACTTGACAGCGAGACATGACTGCAGACCCTGATCAATACTATCTCTCCTCTATAGACAAGGCACTTTACGGCGAGTCATGGCTGCAGACCCGGATCAATACTATCTTATCGTCTATAGACAAGGCACTTGACAGCGAGTCGTGACTGCAGACCCCGATCAATACTATCTCTCCTCTATAGACAAGGCACTTGACAGCAAGACAAGGCTGCAGACCCCGATCAATACTATCTCTCCTCTATAGACAAGGCACTTGACAGCAAGTCGTGACTGCAGACCTCGATCAATACTATCTCTCCTCTGTAGACAAGGCACTTGACAGCGAGTCATGGCTGCAGACCCGGATCAATACTATCTCTCCTCTATAGACATGGCACTTGACGGCGAGTCATGGCTGCAGACCCCGATTAATATTATCTCTCCTCTATAGACCAGGCACTTGACAGCGAGTCATGGCTGCAGACCCTGATCAATATTATCTCTCCTCTATAGACAAGGCACTTGACAGCGAGTGATCGTGATCAGTACTGTCTCTCCTCTATAGACAAGGCACTTGACAGCGAGTCATCGTGATCAATACTATATCTCCTCTATAGACAAGGCACTTGACAGCGAGTCATCGTGATCAATACTATCTCTCCTCTATAGACAAGGCACTTGACAGCGAGTCATGGCTGCAGAGCCTGATTAATATTATCTCTCCTCTATAGACAAGGCACTTGACGGCGAGTCGTGGCTGCAGACCCTGATCAATATTATCTCTCCTCTATAGACAAGGCACTTGACGGCGAGTCCTGGCTGCAGACCTCGATCAATATTATCTCTCCTCTATAGACAAGGCACTTGACGGCGAGTCATGGTTGCAGACCCCGATCAATATTAGCTCTCCTCCATAGACAAGACACTTGACGGCGAGTCATGGCTGCATACCCTGATCAATATTATCTCTCCTCCATAGACAAGGCACTTGACGGCGAGTCATGGCTGCACACCCTGATCAATACTATCTCTCCTCCATAGACAAGGCACTTGACGGCGAGTCATGACTGCAGACCCGGATCAATACTATCTCTCCTCTATAGACAAGGCACTTGACAGCGAGTCATGGCTGCAGACCCGGATCAATATTATCTCTCCTCTATAGACAAGGCACTTGACGGCGAGTCATGGCTGCACACCCTGATCAATACTATCTCTCCTCTATAGACAAGGCACTTGATGGCGAGTCATGGCTGCAGACCCTGATCAATATTATCTCTCCTCCATAGACAAGGCACTTGACGGCGAGTCATAGCTGCAGACCCTGATCAATACTATCTCTCCTCTATAGACAGGGCACTTGACAGCGAGACATGGCTGCAGACCCTGATCAATACTATCTCTCCTCTATAGACAGGGCACTTGACAGCGAGTCATGGCTGCAGACCCTGATCAATACTATCTCTCCTCTATAGACAAGGCACTTGACAGCGAGTCATGGCTGCAGACCCGGATCAATACTATCTCTCCTCTATAGACAAGGCACTTGACAGCGAGTCATGGCTGCAGACCCGGATCAATACTATCTCTCCTCTATAGACAAGGCACTTGACAGCGAGTCATGGCTGCAGACCCGGATTAATACTATCTCTCCTCTATAGACAAGACACTTGACAGCGAGTCATGGCTGCAGACCTCGATCAATACTATCTCTCCTCTATAGACAAGGCAGTTGACAGCGAGTCATGGCTGCAGATCCCGATCAATAGTATCTCTCCTCTATAAACAAGGCACTTGACAGCGAGTCATGGCTGCAGACCCCGATCAATATTATCTCTCCTCTATAAACCAGGCACTTGACAACGGGTCATGGCTGCAGACCCTGATCAATATTATCTCTCCTCTATAGACAAGGCACTTGACAGCGAGTCATCGCTGCAGACCCTGATCAATGTTATCTCTCCTCTATAGACAAGGCACTTGACAGCTAGTCATGGCTGCAGACCTTCAACTACTCTATCATAACTTCTCTTGCAATCAGTTTTGTGCAGAGATACGATATTGAATATGTTACGGCATACATTACACACTTTTAAAATGGTAAGGTATACTGATGTATTACAGGTGAGTAGATGAACATACAATATCGTGGGGGGTGTAAAAAAAAGGCTTTTGTTTCATGGAGATATCCTTTTACATAAGGGCCTTAAGCGTGGGTGGGGGTGGGGGTGGGGATGGTGGTAGGGGCGGCAAAGAGCCCTGGCCCGCCAACTCTGATGATACCCCCCAGCCCCTCCCCCGCCCGTGTTGTTGTAAAGACATTCGAACCTATTCCCCTTTCTAATCTTTTTTTTTCTTCTTTTTTTTGTTGTTCTAATTTTGTTAAATCAATTTATTTTGTCAATTAAGACAACGGTTATCAAAGTTAATTTTGTCTTTTGTCAGTAATATTACTATGGAAACATTCGGCATGTTTACAAGACCTCTTAAGCCAAGGTCATTTGGGAGTTTCTCAAGTTATACATATATTTTATTTATTACACAGTCATAAAATGATCATGATTCCGTCAACAAAGGTTTCATGTCGTAACAATGTGACATAAATACTTTAGCCAACGTCACAGCTAGTTTATTACGTCAATAAATCAAGATCTATCTTTCCAACTATAGAGCAAGGGTGTTTTCTTTTTTTTTTGAGTTGTCTCTTTGTATTTTTCTGAAAAAATTATTATATATTTATTAGTATTAGTATTATCTTTTTTATGTCCTTTTTGTTGTGTTTCACTGATATAAGCTGTACTCTTAAAGGGACATTCCCGAGTTTGCTGCATTGTATGATATTTCTCTTAAAGGGACATTCCCGAGTTTGCTGCATTGTAAGATGTTTCTCTTAAAGGGACATTACCGAGTTTGCTGCATTGTAAGATGTTTCCGAGTAATAAAATATTTCTACGATTAAACTTACATATTAAATATATTTTCTTGTTTAGAATATCAGTGTGTATATTCAGTGTGTTTCTTGTCGTCTTAATATTTGGAAGAAGCCCAAACTGTAATATACAGCCACTAATATTTTATGCAGAAAAATATATTTGATATGTAATTACAATCGTCAAAAAGTCTCTGTTAGTCGATAACATCTTAAAAATTGCAGCAAACTCAGGAATGTCCCTTCAAGTTATGTTAATCTTTATGATACCTAAATTAACAGTGCTTGTCCTAACGTCCACATCGTTGTCGCTAATTTCTTACTCTGTAAAGTTGTACAATGCTTTAACATTGAAAACAAAATCTGTGAAATTTTGAAAAAACTTATTTAAAGTTTAAATTACCTTTTACTTCCTGTCTTATCGTTGCAGCCGGTGTATCTCGACTGGTATATCAAAATCCGTGGTATGTACTATCATGGCTGTGGGATGGTTCATATAAAAGATCCCTTGCTAGTAATGTAGTGGGTTTCGGTATTTAGGAAGACACACCCATAACCGCACCTGTCCCCGTGGAGGGTGTCTTTACACCTCCCCATTGATCCTAGCGGTGCATCCACTCCAGGCCCGAGCCAGCACTGGCATGAAAGACCCCCACCCCTCTATTGCCTCGGGAGAGACACGACTCTAAAAATAAAATAAAAACACACAATACTCATCGGGTGAACACCACAACTAGACAAAGGCCGTGGTATGTGCTTTCCTGTCTGTGGGAAAGTGCATATAAAAGATACCTTGCTGCATTAGGAAAAATATAGCGGGTTTCCTCTGATGACTACGATGATTAATTTATCAATGTCATCCAGTGGTGTGGTTAAACAAGACAAACTTCTTCTTTCTTTCCATTGTGTGTATAACAGGGGATGACATTTTGGAAAGAACATGCATCTATCTAATGACATCTAAGCACATTTTAAACTTGTTCAATTTCGTGTCTGACAGTAACATGGTAGTTTTGACATTTGACCTTGAGTGAGAGGATTCATTCCGCTGCCGCCACACAGGCTACTATTTTTACCGAAAAGCAGCAAGACATCTTTTATAAAGACTTTCCCATACACTGAAAGCCACAGTCATAAATGTTTCAGTCATGGAATTCTGGTTGGGACGGGAAAAATCCCGAGTCTATAGAGGGCGATCGATGCTGCCATCTATCACTCCTCAGGTTAGCGCTCTACCCCTGGGATACACACCACCCCGATTACAATAACACGAGACACTAGTTGGAGCGGGATAAAACAAATCGGATCCATCATGAGATTAAAGCTTATTCGGGTATTTGCGATTAAAAATGCGATATATTTACAGTGTGTTTGTTTTGTTTAACGACACCACTAGAGCACATTGATTAATTAATCATCGGCTATTGGATGTCAAAAATATGGTAATTGTGACACAGTCATCAGAGGAAACCGGCTACATTTTTTCCAAATGCAGCAAGGGATATTTTATATGCACCATCCCACAAACAGGATAGCTCGTATATCAGTCGTGCATTGGCTGGAAAGAGAAATAGCCCAAAGGGCTCGCCGAGTGTATTTACAGATTAAACATTTAAGACCGCTTATCTACATTGGCTGACTCCAATTTAACATACTTACTGATGCAAACATACCAAAAAGTGCATATAATGAACGAGACATCAAAAATATGAAATAAGAAACAAGTCATCAAACAACACTGTGTCCATTATTTTTATCCTGTTGTTAAAGCTCCTCGATGCTATTTTCATTGAACCTTATAACTATCTATTTATCTATCTATCTATCTATCTATCTATCTATCTATCTATATATATATATATATATATCTTAGCTATAATTTTTAGATCATTTGACCACATTCATCACATGTGAGAAAAATTACTAGAAGCTATTTGTTTTATAAACAGTAACATAGCAATGTTCAACTTACATTCATCAACACATCAATTGCAGTGGAGTAAGTTCAGCGTGTCTGAAGCGTATGTTTATTGTGTGTCAACACCGTAACCAACTATTAAGCAAACCACACACACACCCCCCCCCCACCCCCTCCCCCCCCCCCACACACCCGAATTAAGTGTAGGATGATTTACATTTAGGAATGTCAACACCGCAACTGTCAACCCTGTGACCACTGAAATGTGGTCTGCATATAAAGTTAAAGTTTGTTTTCTTTAAAAATACCATTAGACCACCTTGATTTTATTCATCATCGGCTACTCGGGGGGGGGGGGGGGGGGGGGGGGGAATTAATTTTTCTCAATAATTTTCGTCAAAATCTTCAGGCGGCCGCCAGATCACCGGTCGGTTTCCGGCAGACCGCCAGGCGGGGACCTAGCGACTTGTCTACGGAATTACCACGACCTAAAATCGCAGATTTGGGAGTCAGGTTTTCACGCCCGTGGGGTTCGGGCGACCCCTAAAAATGGCAGCAGAGCCCGTAGAAATCGGGCACGCGTTGGCCGGACGCCTCGCCATAATGCCCTTTTTGGCCTGTTTTAGGAGTCGCGCGGGCGCCGCGACTGATATGTGAGGGCCGCTTAAGTGGGCAGGTATAAGACCACTACACCGACTTCTCTCTCACTAATCACTACCGAACTAACCACTAAATCCACTGTACTTGACAGACACCCCAGATAGCTGAGGCATGTGCCAAGGACAGCGTGCTTGAACATTAGTTGGATATTGGCACGTAAATGAAATTAATGCACTACAACCTGCTAGATGTCTTGGAAGTCTAATTTTAAAAAATTCTAAATTGTAGTCTTCGTAGGAAATCCATTACATTTTCAAGCTGGATATTTATTGTAAACGTTTAAGTTAAAAATAAATTTATGTACTCGACACAGCACCTTTAAAATGGATACATAATTGACTTTATATACTCGACACTGCACGTTTAAAATACATACATCATTGACATTATATACTCGACACTGCACCTTTAAAATACGTACATCATTGCCTTTATATACTCGACACTGCACCTTTAACATACGTACATCATTGACTTTATATACTCCACACGGCACCTTTAAAAAACGTACATCATTGACTTTATATACTCCACACTGCACCTTTAAAATACGTACATCATTGACATTATATACTCGACACTGCACCTTTAACACACGTACATCATTGACTTTATATACTCGACACTGCACGTTTAAAATACATACATCATTGACATTATATACTCGACACTGCACCTTTAAAATACATACATCATTGCCTTTAAATACACGATACTACACCTTTAAAATACGTACATCATTGCCTTTATATACACGATACTCCACCTTTGAAATACGTACATCATTGATTTTATATACTCGACACTGCACCTTTAACATACGTACATCATTGCCTTTATATACACGATACTCCACCTTTAAAATACGTACATCATTGCCTTTATATACACGATACTCCACCTTTAAAATACGTACATCATTGATTTTATATACTCGACACTGCACCTTTAAAATACGTACATCATTGATTTTATATACTCGACACTGCACCTTTAACATACGTACATCATTGCCTTTATATACACGATACTGCACCTTTAAAATACGTACATCATTGCCTTTATATACACGATACTCCACCTTTAAAATACGTACATCATTGATTTTATATACTCGACACTGCACCTTTTAAATACGTACATCATTGATTTTATATACTCGACACTGCACCTTTAAAATACGTACATCATTGATTTTATATACTCGACACTGCACCTTTAACATACGTACATCATTGCCTTTATATACACGATACTCCACCTTTAAAATACGTACATCATTGCCTTTATATACACGATACTCCACCTTTAAAATACGTACATCATTGATTTTATATACTCGACACTGCATCTTTAAAATACGTACATCATTGATTTTATATACTCGACACTCCATCTATAAAATACGTACTAGTAACTAGGATGAACAACAAGACACAATATTGAAACAATAAATTTAATAAAAGTAAACAATATTAAATATGTATGTACATAAACATACCATACCCTTCCACGCCATCTTTCATCCCACCATTCAATGCATTCTAGTCATTTCAACACACCATTTACACATACATATATCAAATAACAATAAACAATGTACTGTTATTCCCTACAATATAGTTCGTTTCCATTGTCCATGTCATATTCCTCGTTTCTACAGTTCAATAAAGAACACGAAGTTAAACTAAATGTCACAAATTTCTCCAAATAGAACCACATAAACCAAGCCAATGTTCCTCATTACCAGGCACCCCCATCTATTGGATGCACACACCATCACCCATCACCATTGAGTCGACTACCGTCATCCAGTACTGATTTGTCCCGTTCCAACCAGCAAGCACATTAGTGCCTCTTACGATACTAAGAGTACTTCTTATAGACACTATTTGTCCCGTTCCAACCAGCAATCCACATCAGTTCCTCTTACGATACTAAGAGTGCTTCGCTGAGACAGAGGAGAAACCCGACTACATCTCCTATCCCATGTGGATTAAAACAACAAAAAAGATTTAAACATCACACATTCATATCATCTGCATATTAACCTTCCATATGCACATATATTCTACATTCATGGATTTCAAATGCTTATGTGTCCAACTAATACATTCCTTTCATCTATATGTAAACCTTTCTCCAATTCAGTTTCTACTTGAGTTAATTTCTCTATTTACACAGGATACACATATAAAATTAAACAAATCCAAATTAATTATAACATATCTTCATACAACACAATTATATTGAATTATTTAACATTCCAAATAAAATAAATTCATCTACTCACGTTCTTGTACCAGCTTAAAACACACTTCCAAAAATTATTGTCAGAGTGACTAACCCATCAGAGTACACTGCTTTTATTCATCAAAACTACTCACATCCCAAGCTCACAATGCATGCACCACACCACACTTCACGATCGTCTTCCACATTCACCACCTGTAATCATTGCCCAAGCTAATATTGTTAATTACTCAATGTCACTGTTCTAATGTCATATTATAAATAAATACCAAAACACAGTCACAGTGTAGCTCATTACAAAACAAATATATATACCTTATAAATAATATACTATATTTGACTTGTGACATACATCATTGCCTTTATATACACGATACTCCACCTTTAAAATACGTACATCATTGATTTTATATACTCGACACTGCACCTTTAAATACGTACATTATTGTCTTTATATACACGATACTCCACCTTTCAAATACGGACACCATTGACATTATATAGTCGACACTGCACCTTTAAATACGTACATCATTGACATTATATACTCGACACTGCACCTTTTTGAATACGTACTTATTGACATGATATACTCGACACTGCACCTTTTTAAATACGTACATTATTGACGTTTTATACTCAACACTGTACCTTTAAAATAGATACATCGTTGACTTCATATGCGTATAGTATATTCATGAACCATTATTCATTTGGCTGTTCCAGAGCGCGTCACGTGATCCCCACCCCCAGCTGCTTGAAGTGCCCTTTTTAATGCACATTATACAATACTAAATGTGACATTAAAACGCGTCTCTGAAATTCTCTGAAACTCTGAAAACGTTCCGTGAAGTACGCCCCCGAAACCTTCAACAGATCCTTTGTGAACTCGACTCATTGGCCTTTGACAAATTCAATTTGCCACTTTTACAATTCTGTGACCATAACTCCACCCGCCGCCCGTACAAATGCCGGATCCGTCCATGTAATTAGTATCCTTGAATGCAATTTATTAGCTTCAGGTCACCTAATAGCGTTCTGTGAAAGGGATACTTTACTTCCGCTGAACAATATTCAATTGGTAAAGACTGCATTGTTGAACGTATATGATATCAAACGATACAAGTATTTGATGTTCGTTACTAAATCTCTCTGTGGCAATTGAAGTGGGAGTAGATGAAAAAAAGGTCTCAGAATTTCAAACAACCGGATAATTTAAATGATTAGTATGTGATCGATTTGGAAAACATCTGATGTCAACGCAGTGGAGATAAACATTGTCAGAAATAACCAAACTCTAATGCAGTGCTACGTGTAGTTTTTAGAAAGATTAATATTTGTGGTCGTTTCAAAAACAACTGAAACCAAAATACACTTTTCGTTGACTTAAGATGTGTAGAAAAAGTAACAAATCAATGTGTCAAGATTCAAGATTTTTAAGAAAGAAAAAAATGTTTAGAAACTCAACTGATGTCAATATATACGTTTTGTTGACGTACAACGTCTGCAAGAAACAAACAAACAATCAGTCTGTCAACATTTTCACATTTCCAATGGATGCAAGTTTTTGAAATATTAATTTTTTTTACA
Source organism: Gigantopelta aegis (assembly GCF_016097555.1). NCBI lineage: Eukaryota > Metazoa > Mollusca > Gastropoda > Neomphalida > Peltospiridae > Gigantopelta > Gigantopelta aegis. Next base: position 47,828,940 of record NC_054710.1, read on the forward strand.
ACAGCAACTGATGCCAATGTGACGTATTTGATATATTCACAACTGATTTTCTTTCTATGCATTTTTTAAAATATTATATTTTGTGCCCAGTGTCAAAACCTACTGATGCCAGGGTTAGGTTCATGGATATATAAGATGTGGAATGACAAACACTCGCATCAGCAATATCACATTTGAAGTCGCATTCCGAATCGATAAAAACAAGTGTCAGTAGCGTGATAGTCATGAGTACATCTTTCTTTTTATTCTGTCCTTGTTTCATTAACTGATTTGATTTGATTTGATTTATTTATTTTATTCGTTTCCTTTGGATTTAAAAGCAACGAAGATACAGGGTTCGAAACATCCACTAGCCGTTGGTCCTGGCTAGTGAATTAAAAACATAATAATAACAATTGATTCACCATTCTCTGTTACAAAGGCCTACCTACTACTGTCCAGAGTGAACACAGGGGGCAGTGGTCAGACAGCAAGACCAGAAGCTCAAGATAACAACCAGGAAGAGCCCTCTGAAGATATATTGTGGTTTGTTTTTGTTTTTCCAAAAGAAATAAGAATCAAAAAAGGGAAAGATAACTAGTGAATTTTTGGTCTGGAATAGAGGAAACGATCAGCTGTATTATTATAATACATAGGACACTAGTCGAAGCCTACTGTGAGGACTTTCTCAAACGTTTGTCGAACACAGCTTGACGATACAGCGATTGTGTTCATACATCATGACGATCTCCAATTCCTCAGAAAGCATGGCCAATCCCGCTTTGGACTCACAAAAAATAATTTCCAGTAGACTTCTATTTATCGCATTCATGTTGTTAATATCTGTGTTTATTGCTATTGTTAACATTCTCACTGTTGTCACCATCTGGCGAACGCGCAAACTCAGAACTATTTCCAACATGTTTGTGACGTCACTTTCCCTAGGCGACCTACTTTTTGGACTTCTAATGCCCGTCGGGATTTTCGTTTCTACAGGATTTCCTCAATCTGTTTTGAGCACCAGCATATTTCTTTGCCACATGCCGATCATGATTTTCGTATGTCTGAACACCCAGTCTTTCACGACCATCACATTGATTGGTGTGGAGCGCTTTATTTACATCGTGTATCCCTACAAGTACCCGAATCTTGTGACCAAAACTAAAGTGTTATTTGGAATTACGTTTACGTGGATTGCCGGCGTATTCATGGATGTGGCGGTAATGAGCTCCATAGCCTGGGAGAAGCGGTGTAACTCCAACAGCACAGTTAACCCTAACATGATCATGGCTGGAATTGGCGTCTATACGTTTCTGGCGATTACTGTTGGTGTCATGTATTCCTACATCACGTACGTGGCGTTCAAACACATGACGTCAATTCACGCCCAAACACGGGGAGGCGTCGTCAACTCGCTGCGACGTTCTAGTTTCAAAGCAGTCAAACTCTTTTTGGCTGTCTATTCTGTTTTCATTCTATGCTGGATTCCATTCTTCGTGCTCAACGTGGTTGGGACCTCGCTAGCTAAATCGATTGCCACCAGCCTTGCGTTTCTGAGTTCTGGTTTAAATTTCTGTGTGTACGTGTGGATGAACCCAGCGTTCAGAATGGGCGTTAGAAACGTGTGCTTCTCCATGTCCCCTTCCAGTAGTGTGACAGATTCCTTCGCCATGCATTAAAGGGGCAGACCCTAGTTTTAGTCCGTGACAAAGGACGCTATATTGGGTTAATCTACAAACCTGTAACACATCGCGATAGAATTACAAGAGAGTGAAGAAGGACGCCATATTGGGTTAATCTACAAACCTGTAACACATCGCGATAGAGTTACAAGAGAGTGAAAAAGGACGCCATATTGGGTTAATCTACAAACCTGTAACACATCGCGATAGAGTTACAAGAGAGTGAAAAAGGACGCCATATTGGGTTAATCTACAAACCTGTAACACATCGCGATAAAGTTACAAGAGAGTGAAAAAGGACGCCATATTGGGTTAATCTACAAACCTGTAACACATCGCGATAAAGTTACAAGAGAGTGAAAAAGGACGCCATATTGGGTTAATCTACAAACCTGTAACACATCGCGATAAAGTTACAAGAGAGTGAAAAAGGACGCCATAATGGGTTAATCTACAAAGCTGTAACACATCGCGATAAAGTTACAAGAGAGTGCAAAAGGACGCTATATTTGGTTAATCTACAAACCTGTAACACATCGCGATAAAGATACAATAGAGTAAAACTAGTCTGTGAGGTTTAAACGAGGATATAACGATAACCATTATTTCTCAGACGAACGTGCGTTTTTAGAATTATATATATATATATATATATATATATATATATATATATATATATATATATATATATATATATATACACACACACACATATATATATATATATATATATATATATATATATATATATATATATATATATATATGTGTGTATATATATATATATATATATATATATATATATATATATATATATATATGTGTGTGTATATATATATATATATATATATATATATCGTTAAAAAGTGTATGTTTTTCTCTACATGACAGGCTTGTTTCGTGAGAGAGTTGAATTATTGCTCTCACTCATCAGATGTAGATTTAATTACACCGTCAACGGAAAGCTGATGACGTAATGGACTCTGTGACGTCGAGGTTACGTCACTATGCAGGTCTATAATAGGTGATGTGTGGTATGCGCACAGAAGGTATTTGCGTCTGTGTCGACATGCTGATACGAGTTCATTCTTGGAGTTTAGTGTGCTGGTTTCAGGTTTATACATTATGAACAGTTTTTCCTTCAGGCAGAGGTTACATCTTTTGCTCGCTGGAGAGTATGATTTTGCTTTGGATAAAATTTTCCACTTAATGGTGTATGGGGTGAATCTATCCTTCAGTGTCCAAATGTACTGACTTAGCGCTGTTGCGTTCTTCTGTGTTGCGTTTTGAAAACTGCTCGTGTGCGCAGTATATCTCGTCTTAAATGTGTTCTCGGTCAAACCAACGTATGTTTCTTGCTTGTTGTTATCGAGTGTATTAACGGTAGCTTGATATATTACTCCTTTCTGCAAGCATTTGCCCTCAAGTGGACATTCAGCTCTTCGTCTACAGTTGCATTCTCTGGGGGGAACGGCGTCTTTGTCTCTGTGTTGTTGAAGTAGAGTTTTGTTATGCGCTGAAATTATTTTCCCAACATTAGGCATGCAGCTATAGCTAATTTTAACGGTGTTTCGATTTATAATTTTGTGGAGAGGGTTGCTTTTGGGAAAGCACTCATCGAGTAATCTGAGGAACTGGTGACCTACGTTGGTTTTCATGTTGGAGCTATATGGTGGGTTGTACCAGGTGATGTTTCTATTGCGGTTGTTTCTGCGTCTGTTGTTTTCTGCTGTTGGGGTGTATTTGAGGTTATAGTTATATCCGCTCTTGAGTAAGGCTTCCTTATATGGGCGTTTCGCTTCTTCAAAGATGCACTCATTCGAAGATATATCAGAAAGCCTTTTATTTATTGTTTTTGGTATACTGCGGATGATATTTGGAGGGTGGTTGCTCTTGTTGTGTATGTATAAAGGTGTGTTGTTTGGTTTCATATAGGGTTTGACTGAGCTCTTTTCAAGATCTAGAGTTACGTCTAAGTAATCTACAGATTTTTTGTTGGCGACTATGGTGATCTTGAGTTTATGGTTTGCAAATATTCTGCAAATATCTTTTTTGATTATCTCTATGGTTCTCGGTGACTCATTGAATGCAGCTAGGCCATCGTCGCGATATAGTCCTATATTGTTGCCGTATTTGGCTTGTAGTTCTGAAAGAAGAAAGAGCCCGACTATTTCGCAAATTTCTGCTCCATCGTAACTACCCATAGTTACATCAAACCGTGATTGTTTGCCTCTTTTGCACCATGCCTTGCTGTTGTTAAATAGCAGTGAATTTCTTGCTTGTAATATTATTTCCATCTCATCGCTAGAAATATCATCGAATTTGGATGCGAACTGTAGGGCTTGTTTCACGAGATTTTCTGTTATGGACGGATAAAAATCGCATATGTCGAAACATATGAAAGAATAGTTGGATTTATTGGATATTGCTTTAAACCACTTAATCACGTCTGACGTGTTCCTCCACTGGTTTGTTCTGGTTGTGTTCAGAATCTTTCTGTTGATTCTCTCTAAGATTTTTTTGCTTATTATGCCAATTTCCGGTTTAGATGGGTTTATTAGTCTACAGGTGGGTTTATTGGAGAAGTTTGGTTTGTGGTCTTTTAACGTAATAAATGCTTCACTTTTTGCTGTTGTATCTATGCGGTCTGCTAGATTTAGTTTTTCTGCAATGTGTTTGTCTTTAGTGGTTATCTCTTGTTCTGAGTTCTGTGGCGCTGTTTTATATGCTTTGGTTGTGTTGCTATCTAGTAGTCTGTTGTAAGTGGTGGTGTCTAGCTTGTAAAAGTTTGTGGTTTTATCGGCAGGTACGAGTAGTTTCTTGTCATGTTTTATAGTGTTTATGTCCTTAGCGAGTTTTCGCTGTAGTTGGTTGCTTGATGTGTTGTTAAATTGTAGATTTTTAGCTAGTCTTACCATTTTTTCTTCGAAGTTCTTGAGTTCTGGTATAGAAGGAGGGGATTTGGTGGTGTTAAATCCGTATGTTTCTTTCTGTTGTGTTGCAACTTCGGGATTGAGGAAGAAGAAAGATCTCCATCTTAATCTCCTTAGGAATGACTCGGTCTTTTCTAAGAAGCATTTTCTGTAGTCATCAGGTTTCGCGATCGGTATATTTTTGGTAGAGTATCCAAAGTTTACACATTCCATGGCGGCTTTCAGAGTGCTCAACAATATAAGGAGCTTTGTAATAGTAGTCGTTTTCGAGTTGAAAGACGCTATTTTATAGAGTGCTCAACCGTGTGGGAGCCAGATATATCGTTAAAAAGTGTATGTTTTTCTCTACATGACAGGCTTGTTTCGTGAGAGAGTTGAATTATTGCTCTCACTCATCAGATGTAGATTTAATTACACCGTCAACGGAAAGCTGATGACGTAATGGACTCTGTGACGTCGAGGTTACGTCACTATGCAGGTCTATAATAGGTGATGTGTGGTATGCGCACAGAAGGTATTTGCGTCTGTGTCGACATGCTGATACGAGTTCATTCTTGGAGTTTAGTGTGCTGGTTTCAGGTTTATACATTATGAACAGTTTTTCCTTCAGGCAGAGGTTACATCTTTTGCTCGCTGGAGAGTATGATTTTGCTTTGGATAAAATTTTCCACTTAATGGTGTATGGGGTGAATCTATCCTTCAGTGTCCAAATGTACTGACTTAGCGCTGTTGCGTTCTTCTGTGTTGCGTTTTGAATTTCGCGGTAATACAAACACCTGGATAACCAGAATCACTTCGGATGTACAAAAACGGATAATCTGAACAGAAAAATATTAGAAACGTCTAATTTTAATTATCAAAAACGGCTTTAATAGTGAAAAATACGTCCAGTGTTTAAAACCTAGGGTTTGTCACTTTAAAGCAGCAATCTCGACTCGACATTAGTTAACATTTTATACTAGTTTTTTTTTAAAAACCTGTATTGCCCTAGAAGAGTAGTGCAATATTTAAATCTGTTCAGATCTTATTTATAAATAGCCTTCTTTCTGGTTTTCTTCTCGGTTTTTTTTTTCGTTTCGTTTCTTTTCGTTTTTTATTTCCCCTATGACTTCTAATTCTAAATAATGCATAATGGTAAACATAATAACCTGTTCATCATTTTAACATTTTCTTCCTTTTATTTCCCCTCTGTTGGTAAATCTGGAACAAGTTGTAATCATTATGTTGTATTTTATTGCTTGTAAATTATTCATATTGTAAAGTGTTGGAGGGACCTAGATCTAGGTTAACGCCTGTTGGCCCCTCCCCAGACCTACTGGTTTTGAACGGCAATAAATGTTGATTAAAACAACGTTGGGGCCCCGATGTCATTACTTAATAATTACAAAGCATATATTCTGTCTGTGGTATGATGATTATAAAGGATCCCTTGCTAGGAATGAAACATTGCAGCGGGTTTCCTCTCTAAGACTATAAGTCAGAATTACCAAATGTTTGACATCCAATAGCCGATGAGTAATACATCAATGTGCTTTAGAGAGAGAGAGAGAGAGAGAGAGAGAGAGAGAGAGAGAGAGAGAGAGAGAGATACCTCTACGTACACAAAACATTCATACTCTCTCTCTCTCTCTCTCTCTCTCTCTCTCTCTCTCTCTCTCTCTCTCTCTCACACACACACATCTAATTCTTATTCTGTTGTTTTATTCAATTATCAATTTCATTTTCATTCATTCTTTCTATTCGCAACCCCACGGTTTTATGATTGTAGTTAGACGTGCTATCATCACGATTAATGAATGAGTCTATTATGTATATATACATTCAGCTCTGTTCGGAATTTACAGCAGTCATCAGCACACACGTGCGGTTTGATGTTCTCGTACGTGTCATTATAAACATTATACTTTCATCACGATCGAAAACATCGTCTGAATGAGATAAAAGGCATTACGTAAATAATTATGGAAAGTTATTAACCCGTTTGAGTGTCGTATCGCAACCATTGTAATATAACTTAATAATCGATATACTAAATTGGATAGCTTTGTTGATTTTTTCTCTTTTGCTTAGAAAATGAAGCAAGCTACAGTACAAGTAGTACTAAACTAAATAACTTCCGGCTGGGTCAAAGTTCGCATTAGAAGAAGTTTGCTCACTGAGCGCTGACCTAATTAAATTCAATGGTTAAGTAACGTTTTAACACTGGCCTTTTCACTGTCAACCCCATTTTTATTTTAATAAAACGGCGATCGCGAGCCAGTTCGCTCAGAATATGGAACTTTAACCATTTTTCTACCCGAAAATAGTTTTGTTATATTTTTCTGATTGATTTTTCCACCGTCATTTTTCATGTTTTTAAATCGTTTAAATTTCATTCCTAACGGAAAAGCTTGAGGATTCCCTGCTAAAATCGGGGACTCGAGGGGATTCCCCATGTCAAGCATTTTGACAGGAGGCGGTTTCATTCCAGTTCGCTAGCCAATTAATGCCTGAGATACTTGCCGAGCTAACAGTGTAAAAAAAAAATTTGATTGGTGCAGATTATAATCCGTCATTTTTTAATTGAAAAAAGTGAAGTTTACGAACTTTCTTACTCTCAGCGCATGCGCACTCCATATGTCTGCTGTTGCGACCTTAGTGAAAACGTCAAAGTTTGTAAACAAATGTATCAATTTCTCGATTTTATGGGCTCTTATGATTATGCTAAATGTGTAATATTTGTAATTTTTGTCTTATAAACGACACGAAGGTGTTTTTTGTCCGGTAAACATCCGACATGCGTGGGCTGTACCATTGCTGCTGATGCAAGGTGTGGATGAGTTGTGTGTTCTGTGCATTTCGTGGGGCCTATACCACAAACAGCTAGCAGTCTTGAGTAGGTTTTTTTCGTTTATTATTTTAGTATGGATCGACGTTTTGGAAATAGCAAAAACTAAAAAAAAAAATCTGTGAATTTAAATAAAATTATTTCAAAAAAAAAAAAATAGCGAAAGAAAAAAATAATTTTTAGACAATTTTCGATTTTTGAGCAATTTTCCACGGTCATTTTCATAACCATTGCAACCACAAACTTCAATTAAAATTACTATGTTGTAGACATATCTTACAATTTAAGGTGGTTGTGTTTTGAAGATTTTGACGAAAACGCGATATTTGACATTTTGTGTGAAATTCATGAAACTCAACCCTCCTAAATTGACAAATTTTAATACGTTGTATGAATTCTTTATTTATTGCAAAGGAGTAAAGATATACTATTATAGTATAAGTTTCTTTAAAAACAAATCCGTGGGGATTTTTCTTGATTATTTTAGTTTGGGACGACATATAGTCAAAAAAGGAAAAAAGTTTGGGAAATTTTAAAAAAGAACTATTGTTTCTTTTAATTTAAATTAAATTATTTCAAAAATTAAAAAAATAGGAGCGAATTTTTTTTTTTTTTTAGAAGTAAAGTTATTGCTGAAGACGTAGGTGCCGATTGCCGTGACGCGAACGATAGTGAAGTGTGTGCAAGAGTCAGGTGAACTATAATTATTTCAGTTTGCATATCAGTCTGAAAGAAAGAACAAACTAATTGTAAACTGAAATAAAGAAAATAAAACATTATGTACAGATTAAAATGTCCCTGTTACACAAACAATCAACTCCGAGTGTCACCGTGCAGCAGTATTGTCCTGTAGTGCACAGGTAAATATTGTATGATTACACCCCTTCTCTGTAATGGTCTAGTCTGGCTCGGTCACAGACAGTCAGATAACTAGTCTATATTTAGACGGATGCGCGTCATAAATGATTTTTTAATCTAAAAATAGACCGCCACGCCAGCAAACGTCTTCTAATGAGGTGCAGTGAACTTTTGATAGAGAAGTGAACACCACAAGTCCTGTGATTGGTAATAAATGTGAGTGTGTTAGTTGTAAAAAATAGTTTTAAAATGTATGCAATTTTATTTCATCTAGTACCACGGTGTCAAGTAGCCTTGTGCTTGGAACATGTATGGGATACCTGTAAAAGAAAGTACTCGAATTTTGTGCGGAACTAGGGTAGTCATAGACACTACCCGTTATTTCATAAATTAGCAGCTTGACCCCCTATTTTTGTCTGATTCACTTTAAGGGAGAGGGGTGGCAGTATTTATATCTGTAGTGTTTATGTCGATTGATACGCTGCAGGTAGGAGTTTTAAAATAGTTCTACGATTAACCTTACATATTAAATATATTTTCTTGTTTTAGAATATCAGTGTCTGTATATTCAATGTGTTTCTGGTCGTCTTAATATTTGTAAGAAGCTCAAACTAGATTTTGTCTTCAAATAATTTTGTACGTACGAAAAAAATGTATTTTAGCAAATAAAATGAAATTTAACCTAGTACAAATATTAGAACGACCAGAAACACGTTTAATATACAGCCACTAATATTTAATGCAGAAAAAATGTATTTGATATGTAATTACATTCGTTAAAAGGTATCTGTTAGTCTATAACATCTTAAAAAATAAACGATTTTACATTTAAGAAATGTTTCGGTATATTTTTTTTATATTCCACCCTCGAACAAGCTTGGACCATGACGGACTTGTCTTAACCTGAAGGAGCCAGTGCACCACGACTGGTATATCAAAGGTCGTGGTATGTGCTATCCTGTCTGTGGGATGGTGCATATAATTGATCCCTTGCTACTAATGAAAAAATGTAGCGGGTTTCCTCTCCAAGATTATATGTCAAAATTACCAAATGTTTGACATCCAATAGCCGATGATTAATAAATAAAAGTGCTCTAGTAGTATTGTTAAACAAAACAAACTTCTAACCTGAAGGATGTGGGCTTGTCAAAAAAACCTGTTTAGATTTGGATTTCCGTTAGTCGTCAGTATACAGCAAGGGTTTTTTATTATTCCCTTTTTTATTGACATGATTTCCACACACAGATGTATACAGTGAATATGACAAAAAGATATTTAACTACATGAAAAACAAAGTAGTTAAGGAGATATTTAGCTAAAAATCAAATAGATGTGATTGATAATCAGAGATACAGGTATGGAAAATTTAACAGGAGACTGGGGACATACTAAGTTTCAAAAAGAAGAGAAGAAATACATTATAAGTATTAAATAAATTGTGACAAATTGACCAAAATTTTGTGAATTTATCATAATTACACGCGGAAAAAGCTTCTGCTTTTGTAACATAATAGTATTCAGTCAACTCTTTTTGGATTCATTTCAAACTGGGAACATTGAAATGACTTTTAAATATTAAGTGATTTGTAATCTATAGAATATTGAATTTCCATTTATTTTTATGTATTCCAAATATATTCTGACAATATCTCTTCAAACACTGAGTTTGATTTGCATTTTTTAAGATATGTTCCCCGCGCCATTAATATTTCTTTCCAGAAATAATTATAAATATATTGACAGTGTTTTCCTATTCCTTCAGAGTCAAAATCCATTATATTAAAAAATATTTTTTATACCCATGAATAATCAATCCCTTCCATTTAGAGTCGGTGATAACTAATCTTGTAATCCAAACAATGTTTTGTGCTTTAATAAATTCTTGTGTTAATGTAACATTAATACCACCATCTTTCATATTTGTTTTGACATTTGAATACGCTTAATTTTATCAGGTTTTCCATTCCATACGAAAGAAACAAATTGAATATCGTCATCAGGTGGATTAGGAAGGGTTGAAATTAGATGATTTAACTTTGGTAAAATAAGGGTCTTTAATATTATATTTCTCCCCAATGGTGTTAAAGTTCTACTAGACCAATTGTTTTTAACAAATTCATTATTGAATTGAATTTATTCTTATAATTAATCTGTACCAATATCAAATTTTATACCTAATAAATCAAACGTTTCTGTCCAATCAAATTTCCATTCTTTACATAATTTGTATCTACTCCGCTTCTTAGAACCTATCCATATTAGCTTAGTTTTGTCCACGTTAACTTTAAGGCCCGAAAATCTTGCATAAATCTCCAATATATTTAGAACTGCATAGAGGCTTTTTTCTATTCCATCTAAAATTACTGTTGTGTCGTCTACAAATTGAGTTAACAAAAATTCTATATTTCCAATTGCTAAACCTTTTTTTAAAATTATTTTTAGTTTTTATCATCCTATTAAGAATCTCACCACAAATGAGATATATATCGGATCTCTCTGACGGCAACCTCTTTCTAATTTAAAAAAGGATGAAGCAAACCGATTAACAAGAACAGTAGATTGAGAATCTTTATGAAAAATAGAAATCCATTTTTGTATTGAAGGACAAAAACCAAAATATTTCAGAACATTAGAAATAAATCCCCAGTCTACAGAGTCAAATGTCTTTTCAAAGTCAATTAACAATAATAAGCCAGGAATTTGTTGAATTTCTGTATACTCCATGATGTCATGTATTAGTCTTGTTACCTCACCTATATATCATACTGACATGAAACCTTTTTGTTCTTCGCTAATTATAATAGGCAACACTAATTTTATTCTCTGTGCTATAGCAGCTGATGCAATTTTATATGAAACGTTTAACAATGAGATTGGCCTCCAATTTTTTAAAAACTGTTTAGGCTTATTTCCCTTGGGAATGCATGTATAATACCTTGTTTTTGAGTTATAGACAGATTATCTGCTTGATATGCATAATTCAATGATCCTAACAAATATTTATTGAAGTCACGCAAATTTGTTTTAAAGAATTATGTGGTAAACCCATCAGGTCCTGGACTCTTTTCATTTGTCATCTTTTTTAAAGCTATTGATACTTCATCATATGTCAATTTACCTCAAAGTTTTTCAGCATCTTCTTGACTAAGTTTAGAAAAAACATTTTCATCAAATAATTTATTAAAATTTATTTCACTAATATCTTTTTAGAATATAATTGTTCATAAAATATTTTTTTTTCATATGATATATCTGATGTTTTATTAATAATTTTGTTTCATATGATATATCTGATGTTTTATTAATAATTTTGTTTCATATGATATATCTGATGTTTTATTAATAATTTTGTTTCATATGATATATCTGATGTTTTATTAATTTTTTTGTTTCATATGATATATCTGATGTTTTATTAATAATTTTGCCATCCTGAGTTTCTAATTCAGTAAAAGATTTATTCAAAATATTTCTCGATTCTAATTTTACAAAATATTTTGTTGGTTTCTCGCCTTTTCCCATCCATTTAGCTTTAGACCTTATAAAATTTCCTTTTGCTTTTTTAATACTTATATCTTCTGTTTTACTATTTATCTCTTTAATTTCTTTTATAATATTATTTCTTACTTCAGTATCAATTGCAATATCTAGATCTTTTGTTAAGTCATCTAGTTTAGTATTTAAGTCTATTTCGTCTTTCATTTCAACTTTCTTTTTAGTTGATGAATGTAAAATTGTTTTTCCACGTATCACAAGTAGTAATGTTTCCCATAATAATTGGTCGTTTATGGTAAAATCTGAATTATTATTTTATGTATCTTTATATTCAAGAATTTCTTTTATAGTTTCTTTGACTAAGCTTACATATTTATGATCATGAAGTAAAGAATTAATAAATTTCCAAACACCTTTTCCTCTTTCAATTTCCTTTAATTTCAATGTTAATGAAATTTGTGAATGATCAGCAAGTTGTTGTTGACCGGTTGGGCTGATTTCAATCAGATTGCGTTAACCATATAGATGTATGGGAGAATCTTAGATTAAAGTTTGTTTTCTTTAACGACACCACTAGAACACATTGATTGAATGGTATGGCCTCTTTAATTCAACTGTACTGAATTGAATTCAAGTGAACTGAATTGAACTGAATTGAATTCAACTGAACTGAATTCAATTCAATTCAACTGAATTGAATTAAACTGAACTGAAATGATTTGAATTCAACTGAATTGCATTGAATTGAATTCAACTGAAATGAATCCAACTGATCTGAATTGAATTCAACTGAACTGAAATGATTTGAATTCAACTGAATTGAATTAAACTGAACTGAAATGATTTGAATTCAACTGAATTGAACTCATCTGAAATGAATCCAACTGATCTGAATTGAATTCAACTGAACTGATCTGAATTGAATTCAACTGAACTGAACTTAATTGAACTGAACAGAGCTTTATTTACAATCAGGTCAGTCTACGATATGTGTTAATATTTATATACAGCAATCGATAACATTAATTATAACAAGATGGAGAGTGTACAATATCGCGCGAAAGGCAACACACCGCCATTCGTCGTGTCGTTACTTGCTGTAGCAGCTGAATATAAGGAAACTCATATCAGATATTGTACATATTACATAATGGACATATTTTGTGTTGTAGTGGTACATTTTCCAAGCTGCCAGTTTCAATAGAAAGATTATGGTTTGAAAGGCTGAAATGTAAAAATAGGCATCATTTTATATGTATGAAATGCAACAGAATGTTTCATTACTAGCAATGTATAATGTTTACATTTTGATGAGTTATCACTGAAATTATAATTTATGATGATTACAAGTATTGATCAGTAAGTCAATAGAAAGGTTTCGCAAACTCGCCGTTGTGGTAACGGATAAGCACCAGACCACTGTGATAACCATGTTTGTCATACAATAGGTAGCGTATCCAATATACAAAACATATTTGTGATTTCAGAATTTGTAAATTAGATATAAATTCACGGTACTATGTTTATTAATACAAGCGAACAGAATACGGCGACTCTCCACAATTGACGTCTGCGTTAATATTCTCCAAACAAAAACATTTCATGATCAACTTTACACTGAAAGTTGTCCAGCGTTCTAAAAACAACAACAAAACAAACGTCATGCACTACTTTTGGTGTCATGAAGGAATATTAATTCAAAACGTTACCGCGTAACATATTCATACGTCATTTGAATATCGAGTAATGACTGATTAGTATGTAATTTTTTAGTGTGTTTATAGTGAGGTATAAAGTATAGAGACTGTATTATAAAGAGATTATTACTCTCGTGTATCTAGCTATCGTCAATAGCATATATTAGGAATACAAATAACGTATTATCTCACCAGAGGTTCGCATAATACAATTATCTCACCAGAGGTTCGCATAATACAATTATCTCACCAGAGGCTCGCATAATACAATTATCTCACCAGAGGTTCGCATAATACAATTATCTCACCAGAAGTTCGCATAATACAATTATCTCACCAGAGGCTCGCATAATACAATTATCTCACCAGAGGTTCGCATAATACAATTATCTCACCAGAGGTTCGCATAATACAATTTGTATTCCATATATATGGGACGGCACATAGCCCAGTGATAAAGCGCTCGCTTGATGCACGGTCGGTGTGGGATCGATCCACGTCAGTGGGCCCATTGGGCTATTTCTCGTTCAAGGCAGTGCACTACGATTGGTATATCAAAGGTCGTGGTAAGTGCTATCTTGTCTGTGGGATGGTGCATATAACAGATCCCTTGCTGCTAATCGAAAAGAGTAGCCCATGAAGTGGCGACAGCAGATTTCCTTTCTCAATATCTGTGTGGCCTTTAACCATGTCCGACGCCATATGACTGTCAATAAAATGTGTTGAGAGCGCCGTAAATTAAAACATTTCCATCCTTCCTAGTATATGATATTAACTTATTGTATATATGTATTTTTGTTCTGTCCACTCATTGTATTTCAGTATTAATGTATTTATATAATTTAACCATTCATATACTATATTATCTACTATTTAATGCTCTCCTGTAAACCCAGTCCTGTCATGTTAAATAGTATATCATGTATTTGTTCATGTTTCTCCATATGCCTTTGCCTAACGGCCTGGGTGTAATAAAGTTCTGTTCCGTTCTGTTCTGACGATATCGAGTCAGCTTCATATAAAACTGATTTAACATGCATAATCCATTTGTGATTGAAAATGTTATTGTCAACATATTCATTAATAATTCTACACTAGTATTAATAACCTGGACCTGGTTTATTGTTTGCAGTGATAATCGATACAAGTAAAAGGTAATTGTTAATTTTACAGTGATATTCACCTGATAACATCCACGCTCTCCATATTATATACACACGGTAGTGTAGATATTTACTCATACATTAGGAATAATTTTAAAGAAGACGAAGAAGTTTGTTTTGTTTAACGACACCATTAGAGCACGTTGATTAATTAACCATCGGCTATTGGATGTCAAATATTCGTAGTCATCAGAGGAAACCCGCTACATTTGTTCTAATGCAACAAGGGATCTTTTATATGCACTTTCCTACAGACAGAAAAACACATACCACGGCCTTTGATATACCAATCGTGATGCACTGGCTCAATTTTAAAGAGACTACACCAGAAACCAATTTAAGATGTTTACGACTAATAAAACCTTTTAACGACTAAAATGAAATATTAAATCTATTTTATTTTCTTCTTTAGAATATCAGTGTCTGTATATTCAAGGTGTTGTTAGTCGTCCTAATGTTTGTAAATAGCCCAAACTGGATTTGATCTCACAATATATGTTAGGAAATAAGATGAAGTTTGACCTGGTACAAATACTTGGACGATCAGAAACACGTTTAATACACTACCACTGATATGATATGCTATAACATATATTTAACATCTAATTTTAGTTACTAAAACGTCGCTGTTAAAGGGACTGTCCTGAGTTTCCTGTATTTTAAGATGTTTCCGACTAATAAAATATTCTAAATTCTAAAAATACGCATTAAATATATTTTCTTGTTTAGAATATCAGTGTCTATATATCCAATGTGGTTCTGGTCGTCTTAATATTTGTAAGAAGCCCAAACTGGATTTTGTCTTCAAATAATTCCGTGCATACGAAAAAAATATATTTTAGGAAATAAAATTAAATTTAACCTAATACAAATATTAGAACGATCAGAAACATGTTTAATGTACAACCACTAATATTTTATGCTAAAAAATATGTAATTACAATCGTTAAAAAGTCTGTTAGTCGATAACATCTTAAAAAGTGCAGCAAACTCGGGACTGTCCCTTTAATAGGCGACACGTTATGACAACACACCACCATTTTTCGTGTCTTTACGTGTTGTAGCAGCTTAATATAGTTCGGTTTAGGAAATAGTTCTTCATAAAACAAATATACTCTGTCAAAAAAGAAACGCATAGGCGAAATATTCATGGAATTATCTCTTTAATACAAAGTGGCATAATTTCGTTATTTATGATCGTATCACAGTAAAATTTGACATGAGTATGTGACAATGTTCTTGCTATGGACTGACGACAGTGGAGGCATTTCCGTCACCAAACAGCGTCGCACAAGGGCACCGAATCTGTCAACTTGGGAGACTCAGTTGTTGGCAAAACGTTCATTGCGGCGTCTCAAAACACGTTGTCGTCCATCACGTCGCTGTAGAAGGAAACGTGACTCGTCGCTGAACTATACTCGCCGCCAGTTTCCCAATTTCCACCTCTGAACATTCGTCCACCAGCGAACACGTAAATGTCGATGTTGACGTCGCAGGACGGGGCCAACATATGGTCTCCTAGCCCGTAAACCAGCTTCTCGAAGTCGGTTCCGAATGGTTTGTGCAGATACCCTTCTGCAGATACCCTTCACGTGCATTCGCCAAAATCTGCCCATTTCACGCCGATTTCCTGCAATCTTTTCCCCGAGTTTCACGTGCATTCGCCAAAATCTGCCCATTTCACGCCGATTTTCTGCAATCTTTTCCCCGAGTTTCACGTGCATTCGCCAAAATCTGCCCATTTCACGCCGATTTCCTGCAATCTTTTCCCCGAGTTTCACGTGCATTCACCAAAATCTGCCCATTTCACGTCGATTTTCTGCAATCTTTTCTCCGAGTTTCACATGCATTCGCCAAAATCTTACCATTTCACGCCGATTTCCTGCAATTGTCGCACAACGTAGGGTGTATTTGGGTATGCTGTCCCATTCCAGGAACATTAACAAATATGGTCATTCGGCAACATTGTAAAAAACACCTATATTTTGTAAAATCAAACACTTTTCTTCTTTCCCTATCACATTTGCGTTTCTTTTTTGACAGAGTATACTACAAATTGCTTTTTAAAATCTTTTTTTAGGTATACAATTACACGTAGACTAACCTCTGTAGTGTTTAAATAACCCGTTTGTTTGAAGTTACTTGTTATATGTAGCACTAACTGATGACGACTGTGCAGGTGGTATAGTGTCACTTGTATAACAGCAACACGAGGCGGTCCTCAGGCTTGAGGGTTGTTAACTGAATAAATTCGTGGTCGACCTATGTTGAATTTTTTACACGGTACTTGTCAGTTGAGAGCACTCCCTAAAATTAGTTGTCATATGACCATCTCGATAGTGTTGTATTTTTCACAGAATATCTTCTGAGACAGAAATTGTATTGAACTGCATGGAGTTATTAACGGCGGTGTGTAACCAAAACAATGGCAACAAAATTAGAATAATGTTTTTAAAAACTGATCGTCTTCGACTTCGTTCCATGACGTGTTACAGTTTATGGGAACAAGGCTTCAGGATATCGAAGAATGGTCTGAAAGGACGGTTATAAAAATAAAATTAAAGACCCGTTAGATGAAAATATCAATCGGAATTTCTCATAACACATATATGTGTGATAACAATTTAAAGACATACTACTGGCTGCTTCTAGATGATGACCAGGGCCCCGTTTCTCGAAGCTTAGGGCTAAGATCATCTTAAGTGCATAGCTACCATATGCACTTTCAAACGTGATGTTAGCACTAACAACGCTTCGTGGAACGGGGCTTGGTGGCTACTGCCATACCATCCAATGAAAAAAAGCACAACCGAAATCGAGTACTCTGTGCATCTGTCTGTGTAAGATAACCTAAAACTGAGTTATCTGTGACACATAGGTTAACTACAAAGTGCTAGGGCCGTAAACAAGATTTAGTTAGAAAAAAGATTTAAACTGATTTGAAACCTGGTGTTTGAAGATATGTCATTAATAAAAATGCATTCGTGTCCATTAGCAGGCGCAGGTGCAATGGGGGGAGGGTATCAGGGGTGGAAACCCATCCCTGCCCAAGCTAATTGTCTTTTTATATATATATTATGTTCCCGGAGAGCATAACTCGACCCCCCACCCCCCACCCCCCCCCACCCACACACACACCTATTAATTTCAGTCGACAGCCTGTAAGCCCCACCCCCACTCACCCCGCTAAAATTCCTGCACGCGCGCCTGGTTAGATACCATTTGTCTTACGACTGGTTGTAAAGATAAACGGTATCTGACGGCCACTCATGTAGTATTCTCTATTTAAATAATCAAAATGTGTTGCAGTTTGCAGCTGTAAACCCCAACGCTCCAACTAATTCTGGTGATTGATGGTGACGTCACGTGCGTGTCTTGTACCTGTACAGCCAATAAAAACAGTCCTTTGTTAGCGTTAGACCGTGCATCACAGCCATTAACATAACTCCTTCGGCTTACATTATAGCACTTCATATATATTACAGCACTAAGTTTTAAACATACAGTGACGGGGAAATAAATTAATTATTCAACCAATGCGACGCTCATTGCACTTATTGCACTGTCGGTGTCGCATTGTTTACATAGTTTTGAATCTGTTGCTAGCTTAATAGTATTTTTCCTATGGGTTTTAGATTTTCACTGAAGGTAGCAAATATCCATAATATATAGTAATGGGTGTGAAATATCAAAGTTACAGTCCCCATACATTTTAAATAATTCCATATTCCGTATGGTTATCGTTGTTTGTTTTTTTGGGGTTGTTTGTTTGTTTGGAGTTGTTTTGTTTTTTTTAATGTTTTTTGGAGGGGATGGGGGTGGGGTTTTTTTTGGTGTGTGTATTTTTTTTGGGGGGTCTCTCTTTTTTGGGTAGACACCCGACATATATTTTATATACTCCTACTACTACTACTACTACTACTACTACTACTACTACTACTACTACTACTACTACTACTACTACTACTACTACTGCACACCCTCTTTCTATATCTATCTCTATCTCTCACACACACACACACACATATACAGAGAGAGAGAGAGAGAGAGAGAGAGAGAGAGAGAGAGAGAGAGAGAGAGAGAGAGAGAGAGAGAGAGAGAGAGAGAGAGAGAGAGAGAGAGAGAGAGAGAACAATGCCAAGAGTAGCTACTGAACACTCCTAACTGGTCATAGCTAAAGCTGATGAGAACTGGCAGGGATAGCCACAGGAGCCAAGCACCTGTCGTGGTTGGCCTCGTTGGTGGGCCCACTGGAATATTTCTCTTTGCAGCCAATGCACCACGACTGGTATATCAAATACCGTGGTATCTGCTATTCTGTGACAGTCTGTCTGTGGGATGATGCATATAAAAATATCCCTTGTTACTAATGGAAACATGTAGCTGGTATCCACTTTACGAATATACGTCAAACTTTACAAATGTTTGACATCCAATAGCCGATGATTAATAAATCAATGTGCTCTAGTGATGTCGTTAAACAAAACCTTTTTTAACTGTCGTGGTTGGTGAGACAAAGACTGGGATGTGGAGCTAGACAGCAAAAGAATTTGGAAGATACAAAAAGACGCCAGAATAAATTAGATGGAGGTTAAGGGGACGATAAGAAATGAATTAATGAATGAATGAATGAATGTTTAACGACACCCCAGCACGAAAACTACATCGGCTATTGTGTGTCAAACTATGGTAATGCAAATAAATCAAGTGATGATCAACAACAATATAAAAATTCAACATTTAAATAAATACAGTGTAAAGAACTGTGCAAAAATACAAATATCACAGATAGATACTGACTTTTACTCAAAATTTCTAAATATGCACAACAAACAAACAAACAAACAAAAAGGCATAAAAAAAGCTAACGTACAGTGGTAATAAAATATACTCGAGATGCCAGCTTTAAACTAGCAGGTGAAAAAATACCTACATAACATTTTATGTCGACCCGTTGGGTGAATGTACCACGACTGGTATATCAAAGGTGTGTTATGTGCTATCCTATCTATGTGCTCTAGTGGTGTCGTTAATATATATATATATTAAATGTGTAACATGATATCGCACCTTTAACGTGTCTCCAGTCGCGAGAATGAGTGGTGATATTTAGCTTACATCGCAGTTTAGTTGTTGTCAAAGAGTTGGGATTTTAAACATCTATATTACCCGTTTCACCTTTGATGTTTCAAGACAACACGGCAAAAAAAACATGCGCATCACGTAATACCGGTTTTCGTTTTAATTCAGTTATCGCCCGATGACAGAATACACAAATAAAACCGGTCGGGACTCATCGCCTGAATCCATGAATCATACCTCGGATGTACGAGTGGAGCTTGGGTCTGTCCGTATTGTGTGTGGTCGAAATAAAAGTCAAGATTACCGAGGCTTTCTATTTAAATCCACTGAGCCTCCTTATTAAGCCGTGTAGAATGTAGAAATGTATAATGTTTAAATTTGGATGAGTTATCAATAAAAGTATAATTTATGATGATTACAAGTCTTGATCAGTAAGTCAATAGAAAGGTTTCGCAAACACGCCGTTGTGGTAACGGACAACGAATTTACAAAAAAAAAGAAGAAGTTTGTTTTGTTTAAAGACACTACTAGAGCACCAAAAAAAAACCCCAAAAAAACTAGAGCACATTGATTGATTAATCATCGGCTATTGGATGTCAAACATTTGGTAATTCTAACATACAGTCTTAGAGAGGAAACCTACTACATTTTCCACGGCCTTTTTAACACTCATTGACGGGGAATGATTGGTGGTGGTGGGGGGGGGGGGGGGGGGGGAGACAGACAAAGACACACATATAGAAACAGAGACAGAGAGAGACAGACAGACGACACACAGACATATACATAGAGAGACAGACACACAAACATATACATAGAGAGACAGACACACAGACATATACATAGAGAGACAGACACACAGACATATACATAGAGAGACAGACAGACAGACATATACATAGAGAGACAGACAGACAGACATATACATAGAGAGACAGACAGACAGACATATACATAGAGAGACAGACACACAGACATATACATAGAGAGACAGACACACAGACATATACATAGAGAGACAGACACACAGACATATACATAGAGAGACAGACAGACAGACATATACATAGAGAGACAGACACACGGACATATACATAGAGAGACAGACACACAGACATATACATAGAGAGACAGACAGACAAACATATACATAGAGAGACAGACACACAGACATATACATAGAGAGACAGACACACAGACATATACATAGAGAGACAGACAGACAGACATATACATAGAGAGACAGACAGACAGACATATACATAGAGAGACAGACACACAGACATATACATAGAGAGACAGACACACAGACATATACATAGAGAGACAGACACACAGACATATACATAGAGAGACAGACAGACAGACATATACATAGAGAGACAGACAGACCGACATATACATAGAGAGACAGACAGACCGACATATACATAGAGAGACAGACAGACAGACATATACATAGAGAGACAGACAGACAAACATATACATAGAGAGAGAGAGAGAGAGAGAGAGAGAGAGAGAGAGAGAGAGAGAGAGAGAGAGAGAGAGAGAGAGAGAGAGAGAGAGAGAGAGTTTTTCGCACCATTACTGTAAATGCGTAGGTCGCGATGGTATAGCTGTAAACATCACAAGACAAAAACGTGTAAATATTAATTGTGGTTCTAGGTGACCGCATTTTCCGGAAATCATCATCAAATATTTGCATCGGAATGTTCTGCTCTTTGCTGTTCTTTGCGGTGAAATTACTTAAAGGACGCCATGACATACCTAGTTTATGTTTTTGTCACATCTGATGTTTTCCGTTCTTACAGTTGTTTATTTATATACGTACAACTGTATTACTAGATCACCCAATTGTTTGTGGGTTTTGATTTTTGGGATTTTTTTTTTTTTTTTGGGGGGGGGGGGGGGGGGGGTTAGGGTACGGGGTGTTTTTGTTCTCTTGTTTGTATTTGCGCGCGCAAAGATAAAGTCTGATTTTAAGAGGTATCCGGTTTAGAGAGGTTCTTGTCTGTACACAGTTTAATAAGGGGCCGCGTTAACAGAGGGTCCGGTTTTGAGAGGGTCCACTGTATATATGCCAGAGCTCGAACTTAAGAATGTATTACCCACGGCAATTTTTAGAAACAAATGCCGTTGGTGAAAGGGCCCACCGACAGCAATTTTTAGTCTACCGACGGCAATTATTTAAAACTGACTAACAGAAAGGTTATTGTTCTGTATGTAGATGTAGTCCTATTTCTCTGATTTACATGTAGTCCTATTTCTCTGATGTAGATGTAGTCCTATTTCTCTGATGTAGATGTAGTCCTATTTCTCTGATGTACATGTAGTCCTATTTCTCTGATGTACATGTAGTCCTATTTCTCTGATGTAGATGTAGTCCTATTTCTCTGATGTACATGTAGTCCTATTTCTCTGATGTAGATGTAGTCCTATTTCTCTGATGTACATGTAGTCCTATTTCTCTGATGTACATGTAGTCCTATTTCTCTGATGTAGATGTAGTCCTATTTCTCTGATGTACATGTAGTCCTATTTCTCTGATTTACATGTAGTCCTATTTCTCTGATGTAGATGTAGTCCTATTTCTCTGATGTACATGTAGTCCTATTTCTCTGATTTACATGTAGTCCTATTTCTCTGATTTACATGTAGTCCTATTTCTCTGATTTACATGTAGTCCTATTTCTCTGATGTAGATGTAGTCCTATTTCTCTGATTTACATGTAGTCCTATTTCTCTGATGTACATGTAGTCCTATTTCTCTGATTTACATGTAGTCCTATTTCTCTGATGTAGATGTAGTCCTATTTCTCTGATGTACATGTAGTCCTATTTCTCTGATGTAGATGTAGTCCTATTTCTCTGATGTACATGTAGTCCTATTTCTCTGATGTAGATGTAGTCCTATTTCTCTGATTTACATGTAGTCCTATTTCTCTGATGTACATGTAGCCCTGTTTCTCTGATTAATGTCAATAAACTTCAATAACCAAGAATTTGTTATAAATGGAATTAATGAAAGTTTAACGACATCCCAAGCACAACATATACATTGGCTATTGGGTGTCAATCTAAGAAAAAAGTATTATTATAAATGAAATCATGGACTAGTTGCATAAGCTCACATTTAACGGAACCTGGTGTTTCTAAAACGAATGAATGAATGTTTAACGACACCCCAGCATAAAAATACACATCGGCTATTAGGTGTCAAAAAAGGTAAGTATATGGAATTTTTTAAATATAATTATGTAAAATCACAATGTAAAATACAAATATCACGGTAAGTATAATTAAAAACTTTGTATAGAAATCAAAGTGTTTTAAAAACTTTCAAAATAATTTTGGGTGGAATTTAAAAGATTTCAAAACATTTCTGTTGCCAAATATATAATTTCTTGTCGGCTTCAGATGATTACACTCAACTGACAATGTTCACACCGAGGAATGCGTCAAATATGTATGGCCGATGCGATGCGGACACGGCACAAGACTACTTCATCCTTCCTGCACCGCCTGTAGAATGACTGGGTGAAAATTAAAGAGGGTGGCTGTGCGATCAGTACCCACGCCCTTACAAAAATCAGAAAAGCCCACCCCCACTCCCCAACGAAAAAAAATCGATTCCATTGATATCATATCGCAAGCTAATAAAAGTAGTTTTGTTTTTGTAAAGGCGGTGTACATATTATTTGGCACCAAAGATAAATTATTTTAATGATGAACACTACCACTTCCGTTGTTTTTATCAGCGGCGATATACCTAACAAAATAAAAAGTTTTTAATGTTTTATTAGGAATTGATAAATAAACAAATGACAGTAAGTAAAAATCACCAGTTACGACCAATTAAATCTGCAACTGAGAACAAAACTTTAAGTTTAACTATTAAAGGGACTGCCCCGCGTTTGCAGCCATTTTAAGATGTTTCTATTAATAGAGTCTTTTTGACGACTAGAAAGAAAAAGAAAGAAGTGTTTTATTTAGCGACGCACTCAACACATTTTATTTACGGTTATATGGCGTCAGACATATGGTTAAGGACCACACAGATTTTTTTTAGAGCAAACCCGCTGTCGCCACATAGGCTACTCTTTTACGACAGGCAGCAAGGGATCTTTTATTTGCGCTTCCCACAGGCAGGATAGCACAAACCATGGCCTTTGTTGAACCAGTTATGGATCACTGGTCGGTGCAAGTGGTTTACACCTACCCATTGAGCCTTGCGGGGCACTCACTCAGGGTTTGGAATCGGTATCTGGATTAAAAATTCCATGCCTCGACTGGGATCCGAACCCAGTACCTACCAGCCTGTAGACCGATGGCCTGCCACGACACCACGAGGCCGGTTTTTGACGACTACACCTACATATTAAAATACATTTTCTTGTTTAGAATACCAGTGGCTGTACATTACTTAGTTAGTAGCAATCATTATTTATTTTCTGGTTTCGCTTACTACATACATTAGGTTTGACTAAAAACATATAAAGTTAAAGTGGTTTTTTTTAACGACTCCACTAGAGCACATTGATTTATTAATTCTTGACCATTGGATGTCAAACATATGGTAATTTTGACACAGTTATAGAGAGGAAACCCGCTACATTTTGTGTTTTTTTAAAACCTATTTTATTGCATCTAATGTATAAATACAAAAGATTCACAACACGGTATCCCACTTACGAGGCCCTCTCCTAATTACAAACATTACATTGTGTAATAAGGGCGACTGCAATTTTCAGTACATAAATAAATAAATCAATAAAAGTAGACGTTTGTGTAAAACGATTGAATAAACTGAAAGGACAGAAAAGTAAAAGAACTACAAGTAATCGATGGTTTAACAGTAGTCATTATTAACATTAGGTCAACAACAAAGATCTTTTTTTGTATAGACACTGATATTCTAAATAGGAAAATATTTTTATTGTGCAACAGTAGTCATTAAAAAGATGTGATAGTCGTAAACAGTAAATTCATTTCATTTCATTTCAACTTATTTTCGTGCTTATAATCCAATTAAGGTTGAAGCACGCTGTCCTGTTTTCAGCTATCTGTCTGTCCAGGACAGTGTGTTAGTTATTAATTGTTAGTCAGAGAGAAGAGAGTGTACTGTTTTCAGCTGTCTGTCTGTCCAGGACAGTGTGTTAGTTATTAATTGTTAGTCAGAGAGAAGAGAGTGTACTGTTTTCAGCTGTCTGTCTGTCCAGGACAGTGTGTTAGTTATTAATTGTTAGTCAGAGAGAAGAGAGTGTACTGTTTTCAGCTATCTGTCTGTCCAGGACAGTGTGTTAGTTATTAATTGTCAGTCAGAGAGAAGAGAGTGTACTGTTTTCAGCTGTCTGTCTGTCCAGGACAGTGTGTTAGTTATTAATTGTCAGTCAGAGAGAAGAGAGTGTACTGTTTTCAGCTGTCTGTTTTCTGTCCAGGACAGTGTGTTAGTTATTAATTGTCAGTCAGAGAGAAGAGAGTGTACTGTTTTCAGCTATCTGTCTGTCCAGGACAGTGTGTTAGTTATTAATTGTCAGAGAGAAAGAGAGTGTACTGTTTTCAGCTGTCTGTCTGTCCAGGACAGTGTGTTAGTTATTAATTGTCAGTCAGAGAGAAGAGAGTGTACTGTTTTCAGCTGTCTGTCTGTCCAGGACAGTGTGTTAGTTATTAATTGTCAGTCAGAGAGAAGAGAGTGTACTGTTTTCAGCTGTCTGTCTGTCCAGGACAGTGTGTTAGTTATTAATTGTCAGTCAGAGAGAAGAGAGTGTACTGTTTTCAGCTGTCTGTCTGTCCAGGACAGTGTGTTAGTTATTAATTGTCAGTCAGAGAGAAGAGAGTGTACTGTTTTCAGCTGTCTGTCTGTCCAGGACAGTGTGTTAGTTATTAATTGTCAGTCAGAGAGAAGAGAGTGTACTGGTCTTATACCTACCCACTGAGTTGTTAAAACTTGCTCTGGGTGGGAGCCGGTACTGGTCTGCGAGTCCTGTACCTACCAGCCTTATGTCTGATGGCTTAACCACGACGCCATTGAGGCCGGTCAGTAACTACAACGAAAGCAAACTCCCTTTAAAGGCGACAGGACGGAACGTAGGCCCTGTGGTAAAGCACTCGCTTGGAATCATAATATTATAATAACTCATCTAATTTAAACTGGTCATTTTATATAAAACTGATATGGATCAATTTTGGCTTTAGTCAAATATGGGACAACCAAGGCTCTTTATACCCTCACAGAGATACACGTAAGTTGAAACAAGAACTCGAGTCAAAATATACAAAATTCTGGTCAGATACTATTCAAAACAATCCTTCTAAACTCAGAATATACAGTCTATTTAAATCTGAGTTTAAATTAGAAAACTACCTGTTCTGCACATCAAAACTTGGAATAACGCAGACAATTTACTAAAATGAGAATCAGTGCACACAATTTTTATAATGAACTTTGAAGATTCTGTAAACCTAAAAAAACTAATTGAACAGAGGACTTGTTTTGTTTGTAATTCTCAAGCTGTGGAAGATGAAAAACATTTTAATTTAGACTGCCCTATTTATTATGTTGAAAGTCAACAATTATTTGTTACGTTAAAGTCCTTTTCCGACGTCTCTACTCCAAACAGCAATTTACAATTTATATTTTTTTTATTTCATATAATAATGGTGACATCGAAATTCTTAACCATGTATTAACATTTATTGACGGCTGTATTTCTAAACGTGGGGCAGTAATTTAATTTAATTATTTCCAAGTACTTTGACCATTTTATTTTTATAATATACTTTATTATTACATAGTGATTTTATTGCTACAAATATAATACAAATTTTGTTTCTCCGTCTCGCATGTACATTAATATTGTTATTATTAATAATTGTTATTATTGATGTTGGATGTTGTTTTTTGTGTTTTTATCTGTTTGCAGACACCAGTTTGTTTAGTAATATGCAATAAATTGAATTGAAATTGAATTGAATTGGTCGATTTAGGATCGATCCCTGTCGGATGGCCCATTGGGCTATTTCTCGCTCTGGTATATCAAAGTCCGTGGTATGTGCTATCCTGTCTGTGGGATGGTACATATAAAAGATCCCGGGTTTTCTTTAAGACTATATGTCAGAATTACCAAATGTTTGACATCCAGTAGCCGATGATTAATAAATCAATGTGCTCTAGTGGTGTCGTTAAAAAAACATTTAAACTTTAAAGGCGACGAATCTATAAAGATTAGGAAACTAAAAAACAAACAAAAAAACCTCCTCCCCCCCCCCCCCCCACTCAAAAAAACAACAAAACAAAACAAGCATAAAAAAAACAAGCAAACAAACCAGCAACAGAAACAAAAATAAAATAAAAACCACACCCCAAAAACAAAAATAAAGTTGAAGAAGGACTCAACATCATTATGTTACCGTGACACAAATGAGAGCGCACCCAAGCTGAACGCTAATGATACACACACGGACATGTCTAACTTCTCATTTCGCCTTTCTTCTCTTTAACATCCGTTTCCCTGACACAAGAATGATTAGTTTGGTGTCACTTTTGTGATTTTCTTTTGAAATTTACTTCCTTGGTTTGATCATTAAACTGCAAGAGAAATAAAAATAAAAACATGACGTAATAGTTTATCAAAGTCAGACTCGCTTGGGGGTGGGGTGGGGCAATCATATTGTTTATGACTCAAACTATAGGCGACAGGAAATGTACTAACGTCCAGAAGAAGCTTTAACTACAAGCGTTAGGGCCGTAAAGACGTTTTAGTCTGAAAAGACGTTTAAATGTATTTTTAATTTAAAGGGACATTCCAGAGTTTGCTGCATTGTAAGATGTTTCCGACTAATAAAATATTTCTACGATTAAACATATATATTAAATATATTTTCTTGTATAGAATATCAGTGTCTGTATATTCAATGTGTTTCTGGTCGTCTTAATATTTGCAAGAAGTCCAAACTGGAGTTTGTCTTCAAATAATTTCATACGTACGAAAACATATATTTTAGGAAATAAAATGAAATTTAACCTAGTACAAATATTAGAACGATCAGAAACACGTTTAATATACAGCCACTAATATGTTATGCAGAAAAATATATTTGATATGTAATTACAATCGTTAAAAAGTCTCTGTTAGTCGATAACATCTTAAAAAAGCAGCAAATTCAGGAATGTGCCTTTAAATGTATGTAAGAGACAGAGTACTATACTCGTGTCCGGTGGATACCATTTATCTCACAAATGGATGTTTAAAAACTTACCAACTCGCTTTTGCTCGTTAGACACGTTTTAAAACAACTCGTTAGACACGTTTTAAAACAACTCGTTAGACACATGTTAAAACAACTCGTTAGACACGTGTTAAAACAACTCGTTAAACACGTTTTAAAACAACTCGTTAGACACGTGTTAAAACAACTCGTTAAAACAACTCGTTAGACACGTGTTAAAACAACTCGTTAGACACGTGTTAAAACAACTCGTTAGACACGTGTTAAAACAACTCGTTAGACACGTTTTAAAACAACTCGTTAAAACAACCCGTTAGACACGTGTTAAAACAACTCGTTAGACACGTTTTAAAACAACTCGTTAAATCAACTCGTTAGACACGTCTTAAAACAACTCGTTAGACACGTCAACTCGTTAAAACAACTCGTTAGACACGTGTTAAAACAACTCGTTAGACACGTGTTAAAACAACTCGTTAGACACGTTTTAAAACAACTCGTTAAATCAACTCGTTAGACACGTGTTAAAACAACTCGTTAGACACGTGTTAAAACAACTCGTTAGACACGTGTTAAATCAACTCGTTAGACACGTGTTAAAACAACTCGTTAGACACGTGTTAAAACAACTCGTTAGACACGTGTTAAAACAACTCGTTAAAACAACTCGTTAGACACGTGTTAAAACAACTCGTTAGACACGTGTTAAAACAACTCGTTAGACACGTGTTAAAACAACTCGTTACACACGTTTTAAAACAACTCGTTAGACGCGTGTTAAAACAACTCGTTAGACGCGTGTTAAAACAACTCGTTAGACACGTGTTAAAACAACACGTTAGACACGTGTTAAAACAACTCGTTAGACACGTGTTAAAACAACTCGTTAGACACGTGTTAAAACAACTCGTTAGACACGTGTTAAAACAACTCGTTAAAACAACTCGTTAGACACGTGTTAAAACAACTCGTTAGACACGTGTTAAAACAACTCGTTAGACACGTTTTAAAACAACTCGTTAGACACGTGTTAAAACAACTCGTTAGACACGTTTTAAAACAACTCGTTAGACACGTGTTAAAACAACTCGTTAGACACGTTTTAAAACAACTCGTTAGACACGTGTTAAAACAACTCGTTAGACACGTGTTAAAACAACTCGTTAGACACGTGTTAAAACAACTCGTTAGACACGTGTTACAACTCGTTAGACACGTGTTAAAACAACTCGTTAGACACGTGTTAAAACAACTCGTTAGACACGTGTTAAAACAACTCGTTAGACACGTGTTAAAACAACTCGTTAGACACGTGTTAAAACAACTCGTTAAAACAACTCGTTAGACACGTGTTAAAACAACTCGTTTTAAAACAACTCGTTAGACACGTGTTAAAACAACTCGTTAGACACGTGTTAAAACAACTCGTTAGACACGTGTTAAAACAACTCGTTAAAACAACTCGTTAGACACGTGTTAAAACAACTCGTTAAAACAACTCGTTAGACACGTGTTAAAACAATTCGTTAGATACGTGTTAAAACAACTCGTTAGACACGTTTTAAAACAACTCGTTAGACACGTGTTAAAACAACTCGTTAGACACGTGTTAAAACAACTCGTTGGACGCGTTTTAAAACAACTCGTTAGACGCGTGTTAAAACAACTCGTTAGACGCGTGTTAAAACAACTCGTTAGACACGTGTTAAAACAACTCGTTAGACGCGTTTTAAAACAACTCGTTAGACATGTGTTAAAACAACTCGTTAGACACGTGTTAAAACAACTCGTTAAAATAACTCGTTAGACACGTGTTAAAACAACTCGTTAGTCACGTGTTAAAACAACTCGTTAGACACGTTTTAAAACAACTCGTTAGACACGTGTTAAAACAACTCGTTAAAACAACTCGTTAGACACGTGTTAAAACAACTCGTTAGACACGTTTTAAAACAACTCGTTAGACACGTGTTAAAACAACTCGTTAAAACAACTCGTTAGACACGTGTTAAAACAACTCGTTAAAACAACTCGTTAGACACGTGTTAAAACAACTCGTTAGACACGTGTTAAAACAACTCGTTAGACACGTTTTAAAACAACTCGTTAGACACGTGTTAAAACAACTCGTTAGACACGTGTTAAAACAACTCGTTGTAAGACCCCCAAAAAAGGTATTGTTTAACGACCACTAGCGCACATTAATTTATTAATCATCGGGTATTGGGTGTTAAACATTTGGTAATTTCCACATATAGTCTTAGAGAGGAAACCCGTTACATTTTTCCATTAGTAGCAAGGAATCGTTTATATGCACCACAATCTCACAGACAAGATAGCACATACCACGGCGTTTGATATACCAGTTGTGGTACACTAGCTGGAACGAGAAATTGTTGTAAGACAAATGCTGTCTAACCGTCAGTCATGTAGTATTCTCCGTGTATTAGTCGGAAACGTCATACATTGGCAGCAAACTCCGAATAGCCCGTTCCAGCTAATCGGTTTGCACTTATTTACAGACACGGGAGCACATACCACGGTCTTTGATAACCCGGCTGTGCAACAAGGGTACATAAGTGTACCATGTATATATATAGTATATGGCCTACGTTCAAGGTAACCACCGCTGCATTGCCCGCTGCCAAGTATAATTAGTTTACACGTAAACCATGCGATCGCGTACATACAGGGGGAGGTGGAGGTTTGGGGGGAGGAGTCGTGGAAAGATTAAGCAGGTTGACAATCATATATGATGTAGAACCAAATACTAGCCGCAGGGGAATGTTGACGCGGTGTACGCGACGCGACACCGGACTTTCCCGATATATATAAAAGCAGCTGCGCAAAACCAACCAGTCTGACTATATCGACGACTCTCTGTATTTTCGTTACTTTCCGTACGACTACGAGTGGACACGAAATATGGCGAATCGTTTCACGGTTTTCTTCGTTGTGTTTATGTTGGCAATCGGTAAGTCACAGATGTTTTCTATTTTACAATTATACTCTGTGTAAATATATTTCACTATTTATTATAAAATCCTTATTTCCTTATTGTAGCCATCTTAATCCCCCTCCCCCAACCGATCCCGCAATTTCTCAGGTGTTTTGGTCAATACAATGCCAGCTCAAACTATTCGACTATATGGTGTTACCTATTCTTCTTTATTATATACATAGCAATGAAATATATAGATCTACGGAAACCATAAAAGTCATATCCGGTGAAAAGTCATATTTTCACTGTATTTTAGCTACAGTTACTTTTTTGTAAAAGTGCATGATTAAATTATCTCCCTTTGTATCGTTTCTTCGTATTTAAATTTGATGATTACCAATGCATCTGATCGTATTTGAAAAATAAAAAATGCAATTTAAACAACTGTACCTATAAAAAAAAGGATACGAAGTGCAATTACGATAAAATATCTAAAACGAATTGAATACGAAGCTAAATAATGATGACACAATGTAGTGTTATTGAGTGTAAGTGTAAGAATTTAACGGCATTCGACTCGTTTTGTTTTTGTGGGAGTTTTTAGAGGATCGCTTTGTTAGGTATGTTTGCACCGCAGTATTGTTAAATAAATGTTAATAAAGATAAATTTTAATCAAATTTCTTTTTAAAAGTCTATGATAAAGTAAATTTTCTGGCAAAGTTCCATAGGAAGAAATATATCATGACGTTACGTGTTTTCGATAGGATAAGCGAAAGATATTACCAAAAAGCGAAAGATATTGTCAAAAATTAGGAAATATGTATATAATAAATAGACCATTTCATGGTATTTTTCCGAATACGATTTTTATGTCAACTCGTGATGTGTGAAAACCATATTTTCACTCATTGCTTCGCAATTCGTGAAAATATGGTTTTCACACACCACTCGTTGACATAGAAATCGTATTCGAAAAAACCCATGAAATAGCCTCTATATATATGGAAGTGAAGTATGGGCTTTTGAGAGGTTATCCTCTTTGGACAAGTTATGTAACCAATATTTGAAACTGTTATTACCTGTAAGAAAATCTACTCCACTGTACATGTAATATGGAGAACGTGGACGTTATCCAGTACATATAAATGTGAAAATAAGAATGATTACATTTCGGTACCGATTAATTACTGGGAAACAATCAAAATTATCATTATTAATCTACAAATTACTTTTGAGCGATTTTATCAATGCTGTTTATAATCATAAATGGATTGTTTTTGTTAAATCAATTCTAGACGATATCGGTTGTACATATATGTGGTTAACACAGTGTAGTGGTATCACAAGCGTTTCTTTGCTTAATGATGATGATAACTAGTTTAACGTGTCCATATACCACTAGGGTTTCGAACACGCCCATCCCGAGTCTGACCTCCGATAAGATCGGTGGCCGGACTCGGGATTTGGGGTGGGGGTGGGGGGGAGTAGTGTTGAAAATGGGCAGAATTTTGAAAATAGCAATTAGTAAAAAGTTAATAGAATAAAAAAAATAAAAAATTACAAGCCAAAAAAAAAAAAAATTGACTGCTTGGCCGAATATTTATATAATTTGGAGCATTTTAGAAGGACAGTCCAAAAATAAATAAGAGAAAGAAGAGAGGATCGGACTATTTAATAATATTAAAAAAAAAAGAGAAGTAATTTCGACATAAAATTTTGAACGAAAGTCTAAATGTTTAAAGTCCGATATAATATATGTCCACGTGAGTGGCCTCGTTAAGGCCGTTGGAGGTTGGTCCACGGCGAACCGTTGAGCGGAGAGCCGGTTAAGGCGGGGATGAAGTGCTTTCATCTCTGGTCGGCGAGGATGGTTATGACACTCCGGTAGTCGTTGCCGAAAAGGGCCTTGACGATCCTGTGGATGGTGTGGCTATCCATCTCTCTAACCAGGACCGCTTGTCGGTAGACTCCTTCTCGGCGCTGAGTTAGTACCAACCCCGTCTTGCCGGCTGTAGATTTGATGGTGTGTAGCTCGTAAGCGCTTCCATCAGGCAGTTGTTTCAGTTCTGGTTTCACTAGTCCGCCCATCAGTAATGCCGGATCCGAGGTGTCCCCCTGCACGAACCTCAGGAAGCCGGACCTGATTTTCCCGATCTGAACTTTCCAAACGGCTTCCGAGTCGGAGGGGGACGGTGGTTGTGAAGGTGGAGGCCGGGCCTTGTCAGGTTGGTCGCTCGGCTGAGCGACGGCCTTCCTCTTTCCAACGGCGGCTGATCGGGCCGGTGGCTTGACGACTGGCAGTACCGGGGATACCGGCCAGTTCTGTCTGGGCCACGTAGTGGTCGGCGATGGAGG
This sequence comes from Gigantopelta aegis, assembly GCF_016097555.1. Taxonomy (NCBI): domain Eukaryota; kingdom Metazoa; phylum Mollusca; class Gastropoda; order Neomphalida; family Peltospiridae; genus Gigantopelta; species Gigantopelta aegis. The sequence continues at coordinate 47,862,182 of NC_054710.1, forward strand.
GCCTTTACGGGGCGTCTCACACACCGCGGTGTTGAGTCTGTCCCTCTCGGTGGTCGACGGTTCCGGCGTAGCAGGTTTCCTCGACTCAGGCTGGGCTGGGGGCGGCGTCGCAGAAGGGACCGCCGCTGGTGGTTGAGCCGCCAGGTTTGGTCCCCCCCCCCCCTCCCGTGCCCGGTGTAAGTGATGCGATATTCAATTAGCTTCCCGTAACTCAGTAAGAGTCCCCCAAGGTGTGGGGGGGGGGGGGGGGTAACTCGAGAGTACATGGCGAGACGTCTGTCCTCATCGCAAGTTAGCTTGGAAGTCCTCTTTGCTTAAGGCATATATCTCCAGAAAACTTATTGATCAATTTTTACAATCATCATGATTATAAAAATTGATCAATAAGTTTTCTGGAGATATCGCGCAAAGCGATAGCAAACGAAAAGAGAGATTTCATTAAAATTAATTTGTAAGAAAGATTAATATTTTTAACATTGAAAATATTCGTCAATTTATACATTTATTTAACATAGTGATAGATATTAATTTTGTAAACAATAATTTGACAATTTACATAGGTAGCCTAGAAGGAAATAAACCGCGATTGAATTATCTTTTAGTTTAGACTTCAGCTGCAGCAAATAGTTTTGATCATACAAAGCGTTTCTTATAAGTAGGCGTAAAAACAACGGGCCGTCTTGTTGATTGTCATAAATGACTACGAATAGTTAACCCATGACCCAAATGAAAATTCCATGACCCGTACGAACCTACCACTGGCAAATATATTCACTAAATCATATTGCGCAAGCGCCACCTGTGGGTCACACTAAGGGAGCAATTAACAGTTACAGCGACTCCTGACAGCAGAGAGCGCGCACATGAAAGGTGGAATTTCAGACACGTCTTGTTGATTGTTGAGTGACTGGACATGCCAAAACATTTGGTAGCCCGGCGGACTACCAGGGTTAGACAACTGGTAGTCCGCGTGAGAAATTGGTAGCCAAAACACCCCGGGCTACCGCTAAGGTCGAGCTCTGTCATGGTATACTTATATTGATAACTCCTCAAAGGCTTCAAATTATAAACTATTGAAACATACTGTTGAATTTGAGACATATTTAACATTATTAGAAAGAAAGCATTGGTGCCCTCTTTTGCGGTTTAGACTTTCAAATCATAACCTCCCTATTGAAACAGGCAGCTGGAGAAAAATACCACTATGTGATCGAATATGTCTCTTGTGTAATAACAATGATGTTGGCGACGAGTTTCACTATATATTCTCCTGTACATTTTCTGTAGATCAAAAGCTAGTATATATAAATTTCATAAATTATTTAATTCTAAAAAAGCTGGTGTTCTTAGAAAACTCTCAATGTTTTGCTAACTAATTATGAATGTTTTTTAAGTCCTCTGGCTGGTATCTTCTTATATTGTTATTTTTTGTTGTTTTAATGTTTGTTTGTTTTAATGTTTGTTTGTTTGTTGTTGTTTTTTTAAATAGCTGATTGTTGTTTTCATTTCATTAGTACTGTTTATTTGTGTCAACGTACGCTCAAATCCATTCATATTGTTTCATATGTTTACATGTATATATATTAGTGTACACAAAATGAAAATTGTATATATACTTTCCTCATCTTGTCACAATATTATAATGTATGCATTATTTTGTAATATTAACCTCATATGCCGTAGACTACGGCCTGAGAGTAAATAAAGTTCAGTTCAGTCGTCGTATGGTACCTACCGGCCACGTTGGCGTCGTGGCAGGCCATCGGTCTACAGGCTGGTAGGTACTGGGTTCGGATCGCAGTCGAGGCATGGGATTTTTAATCCAGATACCGACTCCAAACCCTGAGTGAGTGCTCCGCAAGACTCAATGGGTAGGTGTAAACCAGTAGCCGTACTCGGGTATGGCGGGACGTAGTCCAGTGGTAAAGTGTTCGCCTGATATGCTGTCGGTTTGGGATCGATCCCCGTCGATGGGCCCATTTGGGCTATTTCTCGCTCCAGCCAGTGCATCACGACTGGTACATCAAAGGCCGTGGTATGTGCTATCCTGTCTATAGGATGGTGCATGGTAGCCCATGTAGTGGCGACAGCGGGTTTCATTCCTCAATATCTGTGTGGTCCTGAAGCATATGTCCGACGCCATATTACCGTAAATAAAATGTGTTGAGTGTGTCGTTAAATAAAACATTTCCTTCCTTCCAATAGCCGTACTCGTGTATGGCGGGACGTAACCCAGTGGTAAAGTGTTCGCCTGATGGGCAGTCGGTTTGGGATCGATCCCCGTCGTTCCAGCCAGTACTCCACGACTGGTATATCAAAGGCTGTGGAATGTGTTATTTGTGGGATGGTGCATATAAAAGATCCCTTGTTACTAATCGAAAAATGTAGCGGGTTTCCTCTCTAAATGTTTGACATCCATTAGCCGATTATTAATAAATCAATGAGCTCTAGTGGTGTTGTTAAACATAAGAAATCAAGTTTTAGTTTTACTTATCGTACAATTCACGTTGGCGGGATGCAGCTCAGTCGGTATCTCGGGTGGTCGCCTCAGGTGATTGGGCGGGATGCAGCTCAGTCGGTATCTCCGGTGGTCGCCTCAGGTGATTGGGCGGGATGCAGCTCAGTCGGTATCTCCGGTGGTCGCCTCAGGTGATTGGGCGGGATGCAGCTCAGTCGGTATCTCCGGTGGTCGCCTCAGGTGATTGGGCGGGATGCAGCTCAGTCGGTATCTCGGGTGGTCGCCTCAGGTGATTGGGCGGGATGCAGCTCAGTCGGTATCTCGGGTGGTCGCCTCAGGTGATTGGGCGGGATGCAGCTCAGTCGGTATCTCCGGTGGTCGCCTCAGGTGATTGGGCGGGATGCAGATCAGTCGGTATCTCGGGTGGTCGCCTCAGGTGATTGGGCGGGATGCAGCTCATTCGGTATCTCCGGTGGTCGCCTCAGGTGATTGGGCGGGATGCAGCTCAGTCGGTATCTCCGGTGGTCGCCTCAGGTGATTGGGCGGGATGCAGCTCAGTCGGTATCTCGGGTGGTCGCCACAGGTGATTGGGCGGGATGCAGCTCAGTCGGTATCTCGGGTGGTCGCCTCAGGTGATTGGGCGGGATGCAGCTCATTCGGTATCTCCGGTGGTCGCCTCAGGTGATTGGGCGGGATGCAGCTCAGTCGGTATCTCCGGTGGTCGCCTCAGGTGATTGGGCGGGATGGCAGCTCAGTCGGTATCTCCGGTGGTCGCCTCAGGTGATTGGGCGGGATGCAGCTCAGTCGGTATCTCGGGTGGTCGCCACAGGTGATTGGGCGGGATGCAGCTCAGTCGGTATCTCGGGTGGTCGCCTCAGGTGATTGGGCGGGATGCAGCTCAGTCGGTATCTCCGGTGGTCGCCTCAGGTGATTGGGCGGGATGCAGCTCAGTCGGTATCTCGGGTGGTCGCCTCAGGTGTTTGGGCGGGATGCAGCTCAGTCGGTATCTCGGGTGGTCGCCACAGGTGTTTGGTCGGGATACAGCTCAGTCGGTATCTCGGGTGGTCGCCTCAGGTGATTGGGCGGGATGCAGCTCAGAGAGGGAGAGAAGAAAGAAAAAAGAGAGAAAAGGTAAGAGAGAGAGACAGAGAGAGAGAGGGGGAGGGGAGGGGAAGAGAGAGAGAGAGAGAGAGAGAGAGAGAGAGAGAGAGAGAGAGAGAGAGAGAGAGAGAGACAGAGACAGAGAGAGAGACAGAGAGAGAGGGGGAGGGGAGAGGAGGGAAAGAGAGAGAGAGAGAGAGAGAGAGAGAGAGAGAGAGAGAGAGAGAGAGAGAGAGAGAGAGAGAGAGGGGGAGAGGGAGAGAAAAAAAAAAGAGAGAAAAAGTGTGGGAGAGAGGTTCAAGTATTTTCCACGCTGGACACAGCCTTTGACATTCTCACTAGTGACTGAACCCACATCACTGGTCGAAACTGTAGGAAACATCCGATTCCTCTGAGCAGGATCGATCCACCGATCGATCGCATCTCAAGCAAGCGCTCTACCACCTAGCGTCATTCTCGGGTCTCGATGCACGTCACCAAGTCTGGTGC
>NC_054710.1:47871229-47912562 GCF_016097555.1 Gigantopelta aegis
TACAATAAATACAATTTCACACCCACGAACACTCCTGTCCACTTTGATGTTAGATATACAATGTAGTAATTAGAAAATATCAAGGATAATGACTGATACAGTGTAACTAAACTTATTTAATATTTTCCTATATAAGGAAGGTAAAATTTTGTTCACAATACATCACTCATTCTTATGTAATTTTTGCCAACGTTTGCTGCTGCTGTATGTGAAGCTAATTATCTTACGCAATATGAACTCCACTGCTGCTCGGGTTTTGATCAACTATCTTGCTTCGTCCTACTATCCAGAAGACTATACCAAGAGTCAAAAGCGACGTCTGTGAGAAAAGGCAAAGGTGTTTACACTTGAAGACCGTACGCTGTACCACATAGGACACAATGGAAAGCGTCAGAAGGTTGTTATCGGAGAAGAAGAAAAAATGACCTTAATGCAATCCCTTCACAGTCACCTTATAGGAGGCTGTCACTTTGGCCAAAACGCGACCATCAAGAAATTATCTGACAGGTTCTGGTGGAAAACGATGACGGCAGATATCAAAACATTTTGTCAACAGTGCCAAAGATGTCAGAGATCGAATGCAAGTAATAAGCCGCAGGTTGCCACCCTTCACCCTGTTCCTGTGAAAGGACTGTTTCACAGGTGGGGGACTGATCTTGTAGGACCCTTGAAGGAGACCTCCGACGGAAAGCGTTACGTCATCGTCGCAACAGAGTATCTGACAAGATGGGTCGAGGTAGGAGCATTAGAAAACAAATCTACCGAGAGTATCCATGCCTTTCTATTGAGTTTGGTATACAGATACGGCTCAACCGAGGTATTGCTGCACGATCAAGGACGGGAGTTTTGCAATAAACTAGTGCGAGAGTTGTGCGATATCATGGACATGGACCAAACAATGACATCGGCATATCATCCTCGGACAAATGGTCTAACAGAACGATTTAATCAAACCATGGTTACTCAACTTATGAAGCTGGTAAACGATGAGTGCAACGACTGGGATCAGTACATACATGCCATAGCCTTCGCCTACCGTACAAACAAACAGAGTTCTACAAAGTATTTGCCATTTAAATTGCTTTATGGTCAGAAGCCCCGACTCCCCGTCGACCTAGAATACCAGGTAGACGATGCAACATGTGATGTGGACATGGATGATGTCGGCACCAGAATGAAGCAGCTGGCAGACCTGACCAAGCATCGTGACACCGCCCAGGACAACATATCAGATGCCCAGAAGAAACAAAAGAAACGATACGACATTAAGCACAGAGGATCCATATTTGAGGTAATTAATTTATGGTATGCCTTGTTGCTTCGTAGACAAGCATTGTGCTGTAATACGTAAACTATACAATTAAAAAAAAAAACCGAAACATTTCTTACAAATATTTATTTTTTAAATATTCCTTGGTAAAAAAAGAGCATTATATTATCAAAACGTATATTAACTGATACATTTTGTATTGAGTTGTATTAGTTTAAAAATTATTTTTGGTATACATGCATATGATAAAATATATATGGGTCAGTGAATTTTCAGTCTGAGCCAGTGCATTTTTAAAATCACTGACTTAATATGTTGTTTCAGTGCTACCAAAAGGCATAAGCTGGTAGCCCGGGTGGCTACCTGTAAAATTTTAAGTTAAAGGCCTGTAGGCTTTCTCGGGGTTCAACCGAAATGATCAATGTTTGCAATGACTACATCTTACTAAATTTAATATATTTTAATTACCAGATTGGCGATCACGTGGCGATAGTCAACCGTCGACGAGATACCAGGAAGGGAGACAAACTCGCACCACGATTCAAGGGGCCATATACAGTGACGCAAACTTTAGGGAAAGGACTCTACGTATTGAAGAAGGGTGATGCCGTGCTGAAAACCAAATACAATGCCGTGAATCTTAAGAGGTGGAACAAAATCTGTCAGGACAGAAGAGCTGCCACAAAGGTCGTCGAAATGGGTACCAAAATTTAAACTGAACGAGAGTGATCGATGCGACATTCTCAACGGTGCATGGTTGAGCGACAGAGTGATTGATGCTTGCCATATACTCGTCACAGAGTCTACTGGTATTCAAAATCAGTCTACACTACTGAAGCAGACAGCATTCAAGCCAATGGATACCACTGTGCAAATCTTACATGACCATGATCACTGGGTGACTGTTTCTGGGAGTAAGGATGGAATTCAATTCGCTGACAGAATTCCATCTCATCCCATTACTGACAACATAAAACGGCAAATGAAAGAAATTTTCAAGAATCGTTTGAACACAGATGGGTCACTTACAGTGACAGTTCTAGATGTTCAACCTCAGCCGAATGGGAATGATTGTGGGGTCTTTGCAATAGCCAATGCCTTCCAGTTGGCCAAGGATATGTCTCCCTCAGTGAAATATAACATTGCCAATATGCGCATTCATATCTTAAAATGTACTGAAGACAGGAAGATGCGAGCATTCGATTATATGTCACTGAGAAAAAAATCGATGGATAAAATCGTGTGCATCTAAGAAGAAAAAAGACTCGTGTTTATATGATAGGACTTCATAACTTCGTATTTTCGTTCTCTGTATTTACTATATTTTATGCAAGTATTGCATTTTGGTTCCCTGATGGATACTTAATTTGAAATAAAATGTTTATGGTTTGATTTGAATATAATGTCATTTGTTGTTATACGATACCAAGAACTTCTGAGAAAGTATGGAATTATTAGTTCCCACTATATATCCTCTATCCACTCCACCCCACCCCACCCCCACACACCCACTGTAATAAAATTAGCACGGATGTGAGATTCTATTTATCACATAGTTATTTATTATATAGACTAACCGGAGAGCTAAATACATTATCATAGTAGACCAATATATTACTGGTGGAGTAAAACAAACTTTCTCTACTATGCAAATTATAATAGTGCACTAGCAGGAGAATGAAACAAGAGAAGCTCACCGTGTGTGTATATACATCATCATATTAGATAAGTACACTGCCAGGATAGCCCAAAACTCTCCTAAATATACGCCACTACATCAGTAGAATCACTTGTATAATGGATAATAAAGTGACCCCTATAATTATATAATTCAGTTTACAATAGAAGTCGTCACTACAAGCGAAACATATTATCTGAGTTTTATATATTTGACGGAGAGTATATGTTTTTATTCAAATCATATCCATGGATTAATGTCTTTCTGAAATGTTTTAAAATGCATGACGTATGAATACCTTATGGAGGAAATCGGGGCACTGCATTCACAAATGAAATAAAGAAATAAAATATCGTCTATAGTCTCTATACTATAGATAGAAATTAATTATAATCATAGACAGTGTAAACTAAAGGTAAAATAGAGGGTATTCTTCTAATGTAATGTTGTATAATTAGAGAGTAATTCGCTTGAGAACTGTTTCCAAAAAGTGTAATATATACACAGAACTTCACATACGGTTTTTTTCGTTCCTATTTATTGCACGAGTTTATTGTGCGCAAGAATAATATATAGCACGAGACCGCGTAGGGGTCGAGTGGTATATATTCTTGTGCACAATAAACAAGTGCAATAAATAGGAACGAAAAAAACGTATGTGAAGTTCTGTATTTATTACATACCTTCTTTAGTTTATTTATTTATTTTAAAATTAATAAAATAATAAAATAATAATAAACATTCTAGGGAGCTAACTCTCAAACAATAATATGGGGGATTCCCCCAAAAATAGTTCAGGCTTTTATTGGACATAAAAATTATGTTCAATAAAAGATTTTTTAATTGCACGGATCGGAATGGTCTTTATTACTATACTAAGATTGAATGGATATGTAATAAATAAGGATATTTCTCTCTTTTTTCGATGACTATTAAAGACAGCACGTAATTTGTAATTTGTATGCGTATGGACTATGGTAGAAATAGATCATCGTCCTATATATATAACACATTATATGGGGGGGGGGGGGGGGGGCGAAAATATTTGGAGGGGGCTGAGAAATAAATCCGCCGGCCGGCGATTCTATTTCGAAATAAATTCGCCGGGGGCGATTTTATTTCGGAATAGAATCGCCGGCCAGCGATTTTCTAGGGGGGCGAATATATTTCGCGACACCTGATCTAATTTATATTATTTCCCAATTTTTCACAGAATATTACTTTGACATCAATACACAAAGCCACACATATTTGTAATATATTTCGTACATTAATTTTAAAAAATCAGCATTTTATTTAAGAAATTATGCCGAAATCTCATGTCCCTTGCAAGGGGTGAAGTAACAGTATGGACTATAACAGTTATGACAATTTTACAATATTTTAGCAATTATGTACACAAGGTCAAAGTCAAATGTAGAATGCCTGATTGGTACATGGTGTGCTCTTAGACAACATAATTTCCTTAAATATTTTAAAATGTAATTTCTAATTTTGGCATATGTAAAGACAGTAACAGTATGGATGCTCAAAATTTGTATGCAAAGAAATATACTTACTTGTTCAAAAATTTGTATCTTTTGGTACAAGATATTGAATTAAGGCCACATTCAAATGATAAGACAGAAGGTGGAAGATCCTTTGTAGAAAGTACAAGACCAAGTTCATGGAGCTCCAATTATGAACATTTTATGATGGAAGTAACAGTATGGACATATATATAAGGGACACACATATTTAGTAAAGAAAATTGTAAAATATAATTATCAAAAATAAAGTATAATAGCACAGTATTGTTACTTAATATCTCATGATTACATTTATGCAGAAAAAGTTAAAGAATATTATATTTTTTGACACAATATTAAACTTTATACAGTGAAACCTGTCTAAACCGGATGACGTCGGTGACCTAATATTTATCCGGTTTAGACAGGATCCGGTGTTTAGAGGGTCGCGTTTTTATAAAACAGAGTTATTGCCCTTGGCGTGCAATTTGCAACGAATTACCCGAGAATGATTTGATTGATCCAATAAACCTGTTTTGTAACGTAGTTATATAATCATTTATTTAGTTAATAACATTGTGCTGCAATATTTACTAATTATTAATGCATTGTTTGTTTCCACAAGTTTCTTTTGCCATGGATCTAGAACTTTCTTTCGTAAATTCTCCGATATGTTCGTAGCTAAAAACGAACATGTCCGAGAATTGCCGAATGAATCTGAATGTGGTAAAGGCAACAAGGGCTAATCATCTCGCCGTATCCCTATTTTGTTATATATATATATATTTGTGAACTAACTTTAAAACAAAACAAAAAACAAAACAAAACAAGTTTCAGTATAATTTAGTTTTTATCGAAACCTTGCATGATTTTCACCAAAAACATGGACCCGATCAACGTTTAAAAAAACGAGTCCACAGTTTGTTGTTTTGCTTCCGATTTGCTTTTGAGGACAATCTTCATAGACATTGATTCAAGTTTCAGAATGTGTTCTAAATAGCGTTCATCCTTTGCAAGAGCAAAATTTCTAAGTTTTTTAATCATAACCAGTGCATCATTGTGCGACATTTCACAACCGTTGGGTTGCAAACTTTCATGGGAACAACTTTCACTCTCGTCATCACTTGGGCTCTTATCACATTCCTCTGATTTTCTGAATTCATTCAGAAGTTCATTTTCCCAATCATCACTTGTATCCTCGATTGGCAAATGGTCGTCAAATGTCGCAATAGTGGTCAGATCGACATTCATCCGATGTTCGTTGACCAGTTGTAAAAGGGGAATGTCGTCATCATCGTCGCCGTCGTCATCATCATCATTATCAGTGGAATCCATATTTGTCGATGTTGAGGTTGGAAAGCCAGATGCCCGAAAGCACTTCGATATGGTTTCTGACAGTGTCTCCTTCCATGCGCTCGATATCCAATGTACCGCATCCAGTACTGTCACTTCCTTACATAACTGTGACACAGAGTCGGCAGTGTCAATTTTAACCATTAAGTTTCTTAACAGGTGTTTCCTGTATCTGGCTTTGAACGCACGGATAATGCCTTGATCTAAGGGTTGGAGCACCGACGTTGTGTTGGGTGGCAGAAACTTCAGTGTTAAGTTTGAAAGCTCAATTTGGGCATGAGAAGTCGCATTATCCAGAAACATCAAGATCTTTTTGCCCTGTTTTTTCATTTGTATGTTCACATTTTTAATCCATTTTTCAAACAACTTTCCATTCATCCATGCCTTACGGTTTGATTCCCAAATCACAGGAAGCTGGTTAATGTTCACATTTTTTAAGCAACTCGGTCGCGCCGCTTTCCCGATGACGAGTGCCTTCAACTTTTCTCCAGTGGCGCTACAAGCCAACATAACAGTTAACCTTTCTTTTGAGTTTTTTATTCCCTTGGTCGACTCGCCTTTAGCAGACAGGGTCTTGTCGGGTAAAGCACGCCAGTAAAGACCGGTTTCGTCACAGTTAAATATATTTTCCGGCTCATAACTGGAAACAATGTCCGGAATTCTCTCTCTATAATCGTCAACCACGTTGCTATCTATACCGGCACTTTCACCGCTGACCTTGAAATGTCGAATTGAAAAACGCGACTTCCAGCTTTCTAGTCACCCGTTAGATGCCTTAAAATCACGAATCGACAGATCAGATGAAAATTTCAAAGCTTTTTCTTGAATGATTGGTCCGGATATAGGGATATGCTTTGCTCGTGCATGCTGAAACCATTTCCATGTCAGTTCGTTGAGTTCGTCATATTTGCAGCTTGTTTTGAACCGCGTTTTCTTGGCACTAGACTTACTTTCATATTCTTGAATATAATCGGTCTTCTTCTTTAAAATGTCTGATACAGTAGAAACGCCAATTCCGTACTTTGCTGCCAAATCATTTTGACTTAATTTTGGTAGCGATTGTGAATCTTTAATCAAGTCAAATTTTACCTTCAAAGATAATTCTACACGCCTACGTTTAGCCTGTGGTGGCCGTGACATTTTTTGTCTCCTAATTTAGTAAAGTGTAGCAAAATTCAGTGTGTGTATCTCTCGTTTCTATTGCAGAAATGATAAAATTCCCTATTAGTGTTTATTCAGTGTATAAAATATTATGTCACGTGTGTACATTTTACTTGAAGTTTAGTTTTTTTTATCATTTTACTCTAACTGTGCCTGTATTTCAATGTTAAATTGCATTGACCAAATCAAAGGCGGAAACCGTAAGGCGTGAGTAGCGGGCATGTGTTTGAAGATGAGAAGAAGTCGACAGTTTCAGACAGTACAATTGGAAACAATCAAGCATTAATTACTCTGCTATTCTGGGCTGAGACCGCAGAAAGCGGTGACCCGTGACGTAACACCGGATGTTGGTCAGTGGAAATTCCGGTCGGCTTTGTTAGCTGGAAGTTGTGTTTTCACGCGAAGTTGACTCTTCATTCATTTACACTACGCCGGTTTGTTCAGGTTAATTTATTAAGGATTTAACATTTCTGAGCAAAAAATCAATCCGGTTTTCGGAATTGAGAGGTTCCGGTTTTATCAGGTTTTTATACATGGTTTAAATAGCAAACAAATTCGGGACCATGGAACTTGGCCGGTTTTGACAGGATTCCGGTATGTTCAAGGTCCGGTTTAGACAGGTTTCACTGTATAACTTCACCCCTTGCAAGGGACATGAGATTTCGGCATAATTTCTGAAATAAAATACTGATTTTTTAAAAACTAATGTCTGAAATATATTACAAATATGTGTAGTTTTGTGTATAGATGTCAAAGTAATATTCTGTGAAAAAAAATTGGGAAATATATACATTTTATAATATAATTTAGAGCCGGGACACAAAATGTTACCAATTTTGATATTGACCCATATATACATATATATACTAGTATATATAGTTGTTGACGGGTCCCCTGTTTCCCCTCATGGATTCGTTTCTAGTTTCGTTAATACCAACAATCTACTCATTTTATTTGCAGGTCTCTTTCCAACGTACCAACAACCACGCGCACCAGTCAATCAAATGGGTGGACGCCAGCTTTCTTACGCATGACGAATCTGATCACGTGATTCAATTCTATTGATAGATTGGAGTTGTGTGCCCCAAGCACTTAGCCTGAGTACCATGTGTACCGGGTCATTTATACATACTAATCCTGTTATTTAAAACTATATATATGCACCTGGCTTGATATAGAAACAGGACGAATAGACGACATACGATGACACACAACCTACTATTGTTTCTCGATCTATCGCCGACATTTTCCGTAACCTTTAAATGATGCGGTCCTTGACGTATCTCCTCAATGAACCAATCAGGTAGACCTATTTTGATCAGCTTTTTTCGTATTAAGAAACTTTTTAAAAATAAGACTAAATTCGAAAGAATTACCTTTCTGAACTTTGTGTTCAACATTGAAATAAATGTGTTTGTTACAAACAATAGCATTGGGTCTGAGTGTAAACTTTTAAAGTTTGTCTTTCTTTTTGTTTTTCTTTTTGTTTAAGACAGTGTATATGCTAAATATATTAGCTCCATTTCTGCATACATTACCATAAATTATTTTTCTCCTGACCATGTCAGCATTTGTGTTGAAACGTTCAGATTTTTACCTTGTGGTTTTAAACACAGACTTTTTTTTACTATTATTATTATTATTATTATTATTATTATTATTACTTGTGTCTAGTAAAAAGGTTTGTTTTCGTTTTTAAGCAACAATAATTGCATGTGCAATAGCAAAGCCAGATGTCATGGTCGCGTGTTTATCAAAGTATTCGCTACTTGAGTTTTCACACTAAAATAGACTTCAGTCCGGTGTCATGTTGTACATGTTCTTAACATGATTTTCAGGGATATCCGACATGTATGTATATATACGACAATTTGATCAACATATCATTTTGTTCATAAACTATTTTTAATCTTGGCTTTTTTGTTTGTTGTTTTTATTTTATTAAATTTTTTTGTGTTTTCCTGTTTGTCAGAGGTGGATAGAGGATTTTGCAGGGAAGGGAAGGAAGGAAATGTTTTATTTAATGACGCACTCAACACATTTAATATACGGTTATATGGCGTCAGACATATGGTTAAGGACCACACAGATATTGAGAGAAGAAACCCAGTCATCATTTCATCGGATACTCTTTTCGATGAGCAGCAAGGGGTCTTTTATATGCACCACCCCACAGACAAGGTAGTACATACCACGGCCTTTGATATACCAGTCGTGGTGCATTGGCTGGAACGAAAAATAGCCCAATGGGTCCACCGACGGGGATCGATCTCAGACCGACCGCGCATCATGCGAGCGCTTGACCACTGGGCTACGTCCCGCCCCTTACAGGGAAGCAATGTAGCGTTTGTAAAACGACACACTCTACAGTATTCAGTGAGAGTTGCAGCGTTTGTAAAACGACACGCTCTACAGTATTCAGTGAGAGTTGCAGCGTTTTTAAAACGACACGCTCTACAGTATTCAGTGAGAGATGCAGCGTTTGTAAAACGACACGCTCTACAGTATTCAGTGAGAGTTGCAGCGTTTGTAAAACGACACGCTCTACAGTATTCAGTGAGAGTTGCAGCGTTTTTAAAACGACACGCTCTACAGTATTCAGTGAGAGTTGCAGCGTTTTTAAAACGACACGCTCTACAGTATTCAGTGAGAGTTGCAGCGTTTGTAAAACGACACGCTCTACAGTATTCAGTGAGAGATGCAGCGTTTTCAAAACGACACGCTCTACAGTATTCAGTGAGAGACGCAGCGTTTGTAAAACGACACGCTCTACAGTATTCAGTGAGAGTTGCAGCGTTTGTAAAACGACACGCTCTACAGTATTCAGTGAGAGTTGCAGCGTTTGTAAAACGACACGCTCTACAGTATTCAGTGAGAGATGCAGCGTTTTCAAAACGACACGCTCTACAGTATTCAGTGAGAGACGCAGCGTTTGTAAAACGACACGCTCTACAGTATTCAGTGAGAGACGCAGCGTTTTCTAAACGACACGCTCTACAGTATTCAGTGAGAGTTGCAGCGTCTGTAAAACGACACGCTCTACAGTATTCAGTGAGAGATGCGTTTTTAAAACGACACGCTCTACAGTATTCAGTGAGAGATGCAGCGTTTTTAGAACGACACGCTCTACAGTATTCAGTGAGAGATGCAGCGTTTTTAAAACGACACGCTCTACAGTATTCAGTGAGAGATGCAGCGTTTTTAAAACGACACGCTCTACAGTATTCAGTGAGAGATGCAGCGTTTTCAAAACGACACGCTCTACAGTATTCAGTGAGAGTTGCAGCGTATGTAAAACGACACGCTCTACAGTATTCAGTGAGAGATGCAGCGTTTGTAAAACGACACGCTCTACAGTATTCAGTGAGAGACGCAGCGTTTGTAAAACGACACGCTCTACAGTATTCAGTGAGAGATGCAGCGTTTTCAAAACGACACCTCTACAGTATTCAGTGAGAGTTGCAGCGTATGTAAAACGACACGCTCTACAGTATTCAGTGAGAGATGCAGCGTTTGTAAAACGACACGCTCTACAGTATTCGGTGAGAGACGCAGCGTTTGTAAAACGACACGCTCTACAGTATTCGGTGAGAGACGCAGCGTTTTCTAAACGACACGCTCTACAGTATTCAGTGAGAGTTGCAGCGTCTGTAAAACGACACGCTCTACAGTATTCAGTGAGAGATGCAGCGTTTTTAAAACGACACGCTCTACAGTATTCAGTGAGAGACGCAGCGTTTTCTAAACGACACGCTCTACAGTATTCAGTGAGAGTTGCAGCGTCTGTAAAACGACACGCTCTACAGTATTCAGTGAGAGATGCAGCGTTTTTAAAACGACACGCTCTACAGTATTCAGTGAGAGATGCAGCGTTTTTAGAACGACACGCTCTACAGTATTCAGTGAGAGATGCAGCGTTTTTAAAACGACACGCTCTACAGTATTCAGTGAGAGATGCAGCGTTTTCAAAACGACACGCTCTACAGTATTCAGTGAGAGTTGCAGCGTATGTAAAACGACATGCTCTACAGTATTCAGTGAGAGATGCAGCGTTTGTAAAACGACACGCTCTACAGTATTCAGTGAGAGACGCAGCGTTTGTAAAACGACATGCTCTACAGTATTCAGTGAGAGATGCAGCGTTGCAGCGTATGTAAAACGACACGCTCTACAGTATTTGGTGAGAGACGCAGCGTTTGTAAAACGACACGCTCTACAGTATTCGGTGAGAGACGCAGCGTTTGTAAAACTACACGCTCTACAGTATTCGGTGAGAGACGCAGCGTTTGTAAAACGACACGCTCTACAGTATTCGGTGAGAGACGCAGCGTTCGTAAAACGACACGCTCTACAGTATTCGGTGAGAGACGCAGCGTTCGTAAAACGACACGCTCTACAGTATTCGGTGAGAGTTGCAGCGTTCGTAAAACGACACGCTCTACAGTATTCAGTGAGAGTTGCAGCGTTTTTAAAACGACACGCTCTACAGCGAGAGTTGCAGCGTTGTAAAACGACACGCTCTACAGTATTCAGCGAGAGTTGCAGGGTTTTTAAAACGACACGCTCTACAGTATTCAGTGAGAGTTGCAGGGTTTTTAAAACGACACGCTCTACAGTATTCAGTGAGAGTTGCAGCGTTTTTAAAACGACACGCTCTACAGCGAGAGTTGCAGCGTTGTAAAACGACACGCTCTACAGTATTCAGCGAGAGTTGCAGGGTTTTTAAAACGACACGCTCTACAGTATTCAGCGAGAGTTGCAGGGTTTTTAAAACGACACGCTCTACAGCGAGAGTTGCAGCGTTGTAAAACGACACGCTCTACAGTATTCAGCGAGAGTTGCAGGGTTTTTAAAACGACATGCTCTACAGTATTCAGTGAGAGATGCAGCGTTTGTAAAACGACACGCTCTACAGTATTCAGTGAGAGATGCAGCGTTTGTAAAACGACACGCTCTACAGTATTCAGTGAGAGTTGCAGCGTTTTTAAAACGACACGCTCTACAGCGAGAGTTGCAGCGTTGTAAAACGACACGCTCTACAGTATTCAGCGAGAGTTGCAGGGTTTTTAAAACGACACGCTCTACTGTATTCAGTGAGAGTTGCAACGTTTAGAAGGGCCCCAACAATATTCAAAAACATTGGCGTAGCCGGGGGGGGGGGGGGGGGGCACTATCCCCAATCAGCTTCGTTATCCCCACCACGTTATATTATGTGTCCTGTCGCCCCAAATGCATGACTCGTTTTGGTTACCCCCGGTGAACACAATAATTGCATAGTCATGTGCAGTTTATGAAATTTTAACCGTTTGTGCATGATCGAAAGTTGATCGGTTGACCTGTTATAACCGATGGTCGAGTATGAAATTGCAACAGAGTTCCAGCGCTAGATGTTAAAGTGGAAAATGCAGGTTTTCTTATTTTTTTTACTCTCTCTCTCTCTCTCTCTCTCTCTCTCTCTCTCTCTCTCTCTCTCTCTCTCTCTCTCTCTCTCTCTCTCTCTCTGTTTCTCTCAGTTAAAAATCAAATTAATTCCCCATCTCATTTACTGTTAACTTTCGATGCCTTTGTTTAAAAATGTATACATTACTTGGAAAACGAAATCCTCCACAGGTCAAAGTTCCCTCACTATGACGTCATAAACATAAACGTGATTCTTCAGATCATTGTGGAAGGAATGTTTTATGGAATGGCATATTAAAAAATAAAATAACAGCTGTGAAAACATCTGATATAAATATGTTTAAAATCAATTCATTTTAACAAAAAGAAACCAAACGAAATATTATGTCTCGAAGTATAAAACATCTTTGAAAGTTGGGGCGGGATTCAGCTCAGTCAACTGAGAGCTCGCTTGAGGTGCTTGAGACTTGAGTCGCGGGATCGAGCCACCTCGGACAGAGGATCCGTTCAGCTAATCGGGGGTTTCTTGTTCCAGCCAGTGCACCACAACTGGTCAAAGGCCGTGGTATGTGCTTTCCTGTCTGCGGGGAAGTGCATATAAAAGATCCTTTGCTGCATTAGGAAAATGTAGTGAGTTTCCTCTGATGACTACGAGTCAGAATTACCAAACGTTTGACATCCAATATCCGGTGATTGTTTAATCAATGCGCTCTAGTGGTGTCGTTAAACAAAATAAACTTTAACAGATTTTGAAAGTTCGCATATTGTGGGTGGTCTTAATTCAGAATAATTGTCAATTGGCCAATCCCAGTACTAATCATACTATACATAAAGTGGCTGACGGGCTTTTCCAGTAACACGTTTTGATAGATTTTCTTCTTACAATAAGCTTCAAACGTATTTCTGAAAATACTCTTCAGGCGCGACAAATCCCGCCCCACTCAAAGCGGATGTTCTTTGTAATAATATTTTGTTCACAGGAGCGTGAGGTGCGTGACTATAACCCGCATAGAGTGACTTAGAGACTTCGCTCGATTTGTTTGTATTAAGATAACAGACAGAGGGTGATAGATGAGAAAGAGGATTTATGTGTATTAAATTTTACCCAAATATATTGTGTTGTTTATATTTATAAAATAAACGTTATGTATTGTTTAACGACGCCACTTGAGCACATTGATTTCTTAATAATCGGCTATTGAATGTCAAACATTTAGTAATTCTGACATAGTCGTAGAGAGGAAACGGGCCATAGTTGTCCATTAGTAGCAACGAATCATTTATGAATGAATGAATGGATGAATGAATGAATGAATGTTTAGCGACATCCCAGCACAAAAACACACATGGCTGTTGGGTGTTGGATCATTTATAGGCACCATCCCGCAAGAAGGATGACACATACCACGACTTTTGATATATCAGTCCAATTGGCTTACCGACAGAGATCGAGCGCTTAACCATTGGACTATGTCCCGCCCCTGTGTGTACTTTTTATATAAGAATTGTTTCTCATTTGTGTGTGAATTTATCGAGGTATAAAGGTCACACATTTAGTATAAAAATCACTGTGTACAATTTGTGTCTGTTATATATCGATACATTCACACGAAAGAGACACAAGCAGTTGTAGATATTATTAACAAAACATCCTCTAAAGATCAAAAACATGTTTTGTACTTCTGCAACAATATATAGTTACATATCTGCAATAATTTTGTACACAAATTTGAAAGCATTGAATATCCAACAGATTTAAAAACAACTGCTTAAAGCTATTCATAATATCAAAGATCGCATTGATTACAGGATGCGTATCACGTGGGATATTTTGCACAAACTCGTAGCTTCTACTCAAAAGATAATAACATTATTATATAAAACATCAATGTGTTGTCCATTGTTTTAATATTGTTTTCCTGCCTTCCTCACAACTGCAGAATTCACAATAAAAACAAATAATTCAGTTCAGAGATCAGGTATTGAATATCATTGGGATGACAATAAGAAGAGAAAAAATTGTACTATAAATTATAAACACAGCAACCTTTATCCAGTTGTCATAGAGATTCCATTATATCGTCGAGAACAGTTCTGTCCAGTGCTATCGTTACACAAGTATTTAAACAGGACCAAACATGGCAGTGGGCCTTGAGTTCAGTTCGCTGACGGATCTCCGACTGATTTGCTGTCATAATGTTGTTTTTTAATGTTATATGGATGGTTGTCACGAACTGTCTGACTTTTGCTGCCATAATGTTGTTTTTTAGAGGGATGGTGTGTCAGAACTTCCAATATGCACTGTTAAGCTATAGGATGGTGAATGTCAGAACTGTCTGACCTGCTGTCATAATGCGGTTTTTAATGTTATATGGATGGTGAATGTCAGAACTGTCTGACTTGCTGTCATAATGTCTGACGATTTGATGTTATATGGATGGTGAATGTCAGAACTGTCTGACTTGCTGTCATAATGCTGCACTTGTAATGTTATATGGATGGTGAATGTCAGAACTGTCTGACTTGCTGTCATAATGTTGGGATTTTTAATGTTATATGGATGGTGAATGTCAGAACTGTCTGACTTGCTGAAACATAGAATGCTCCAGGGGATCGCTGTCCGTCCGGAATGTTAATATGGATGGTGAATGTCAGAACTGTCTGACTTGCTGTCATAATGTTGTTTTTTAATGTTATATGGATGGTGAATGTCAGAACTGTCTGATTTGTCATAATGTTGTTTTTATACCATATATGGTGATTGTCAGAACTGGACTGCTGCCGGTCATCTGGCGCAGTATACTGTAGGCTGCCGATTCTGTAGTGTTTCTCAATGATCACACGATTGAACGAGTAGTAAGGGTTAATGTTAAAAATTAACCAGTTAGGAATAGAGTTGTAATGTTATATGGATGGTGAATGTCAGAACTGTCTGACTTGCTGTCATAATGTTGTTTTTTTAATGTTATATGGATGGTGAATGTCAGAACTGTCTGACTTGCTATTGTGTAAACTGTCTGACACCTAGAGATTAATGTTATATGGATGGTGAATGTCAGAACTGTCTGACTTGCTGTCATAATGTTGTTGTTGTTATATTAATGTCAGAACTGCGACTTGCTGTATATGTTGTCAATGTTATATGGATGGTGAATGTCAGAACTGTCTGACTTGCTGTCATAATGTTGTTTTTTAATGTTATATGGATGGTGAATGTCAGAACTGTCTGACTTGCTGTCATAATGTTGTTTTTTAATGTTATATGGATGGTGAATGTCAGAACTGCCTGATTTGCTGTCATAATGTTGTTTTTTAATGTTATATGGATGGTGAATGTCAGAACTGTCTGACTTGCTGTCATAATGTAATCGTGTTTTTTAATGTTATATGGATGGTGAATGTCAGAACTGCCTGATTTGCTGTCATAATGTTGTTTTTTTAATGTTATATGGATGGTGAATGTCAGAACTGTCTGACTTGCTGTCATAATGTTGTTTTTTAATGTTATATGGATGGTGAATGTCAGAACTGTCTGACTTGCTGCCATAATGTTGTTTTTTAATGTTATATGGATGGTGAATGTCAGAACTGTCTGATTTGCTGTCATAATGTTGTTTTTTAATGTTATATGGATGGTGAATGTCAGAACTGTCTGATTTGCTGTCATAATGTTGTTTTTTAATGTTATATGGATGGTGAATGTCAGAACTGTCTGACTTGCTGCCATAATGTTGTTTTTTAATGTTATATGGATGGTGAATGTCAGAACTGTCTGATTTGCTGTCATAATGTTGGTTTTTTAATGTTATATGGATGGTGAATGTCAGAACTGTCTGACTTGCTGTCATAATGTTGGTTTTTAATGTTATATGGATGGTGAATGTCAGAACTGTCTGACTTGCTGTCATAATGTTGGTTTTTAATGTTATATGGATGGTGAATGTCAGAACTGTCTGACTTGCTGTCATAATGTTGGTTTTTTAATGTTATATGGATGGTGAATGTCAGAACTGCCTGATTTGCTGTCATAATGTTGGTTTTTTAATGTTATATGGATGGTGAATGTCAGAACTGTCTGACTTGCTGTCATAATGTTGTTTTTTAATGTTATATGGATGGTGAATGTCAGAACTGTCTGATTTGCTGTCATAATGTTGGTTTTTAATGTTATATGGATGGTGAATGTCAGAACTGTCTGATGTACTGTCATAATGTTGGTTTTGAATGTTATGTGGATGGTGAATGTCAGAACTGTCTGATTTGCTGTCATAATGTTGGTTGTGAATGTTATATGGATGGTGAATGTCAGAACTGTCTGATTTGCTGTCATAATGTTGTTTTTAATGTTATATGGATGGTGAATGTCAGAACTGTCTGATTTGCTGTCATAATGTTGTTTTTTAATGTTATATGGATGGTGAATGTCAGAACTGTCTGATTTGCTGTCATAATGTTGTTTTTTATGTTATATGGATGGTGAATGTCTGCATTTCCTGCCAGCGACCCGTGAGACCGACACAAGAAGGTCTGAATTGTGATGCATTCCGCATTTCATATGCAACCATTTTCATTAGAAATGGCATAATGGCGAAAGAGTTGTCGGTGTCGGGCACGGAAAACAAATTGTTGAAGAAAAATATTGATTTATAGGCCTAATGGCATTCAGAGATTGAAATAGGGTTGAAATGACATTGAATTTGATTCCACTTCTCTGAAATAATTATTGTGTATGCGTTGTGTAGTCGGTGTTAAGTTTGATCGGGGACGTTTTAGCAGGAACTGTGGACGTTTTGGTATGAAACGGGGACGTTTAATCATAGCCCTCGGGCGACCCCGGTCTTGATGTTAATGAGCAATCAAAGCAAGGCGTTAGCTCAAGTTCTCACGTCTCTCCGCTAAATGATGAGAGCAACGAAGCTGAACAATCTAAGCACTTAATGCCTCAGTTCTGACAATTATTCTGCTGAGTCAACAGAACCGTCAAGCATAACTGACGATGCAGTTTACTCTGCCAGTGCTTTTCTGCGTGAGGCGTCACAGAGTATGTGCACGCCCATTAAATCGGGCGTTGCGGTCTGCTCCGTTTGACGCTTCTAAAATTATTTCTGTTTCGTCTGATAGTACGCTTCTTTATGAAAGTCAACATAGCGACTCTGGATTTCACCAGACGATGTTCTTTGCCAGAATCACAAAAGCTAGATGCTTTAACT
The DNA here is from genome assembly GCF_016097555.1 of Gigantopelta aegis. NCBI lineage: Eukaryota > Metazoa > Mollusca > Gastropoda > Neomphalida > Peltospiridae > Gigantopelta > Gigantopelta aegis. The sequence continues at coordinate 47,888,810 of NC_054710.1, forward strand.
TCAAGATTTAAGCCATCAAAGGCCTGGCAAGCACCTTTGAGTGATTTTGGTCAAAAACAAAGACGAGTGCCAGATTTTGTATTCAATGAATCTCTGTATCCTTCTTTGAGGTACAGTCCAAGTCTAGACGGAGTCTTCTGTGCGGCATGTGTCATATTCAGTAATGCAGAAACCTTTCTTGTTACACGCCCATTGAGAGGCTAAACGGATTGTAGACTCCCATATCAGATCTCAAGATCATCAAAATGCCGCCTTTAAAGCAAAGAACATTGGAAAATCTGCAATAAGGAGGAAAAGAGCATAGCTTTAGGTGGAAAAACAGAATATAGGTGTAACGTTAGGCCCATTATAAATTACAGGGCACAAAAAGATGACGTATTAAGGGATCACATTGCCTCAGCCCCGAAACATGCTAAGTACTTGTCTCCTGAGGTTCAAAACGAGTTTATATCTCTGTGGTAAACAGGTTTCCCGTTCAACTATAGAGCGATATCTGTCCGCACAGGTTCTTTTTTACTGTAATGGCAGACGAGTCTGCTGATGTAAGCAATACAGAACAATTTGCCTTCTGTATTCGCTTCACAGAAAAATCCCACACTGATGAACATACAGTGAGTCGAGCATTTGTATCCTTTGTCTCAACTCTTAGAAACAATTTTCCCGCTCCTACAGTTAAGGAGTACTGACGGCTGAACCTGGTCCTTCCTTTCATGGATCATCTGAGATCTGAACTGGAAAACAGACTATGTATTCCCCACCCACGACTGAAGGCCCAGTACCTCCTTCCCAACAAGATCGGTCAGCTCACCCCGGTAATGTGGGAAGAGATTAAAGCCGAATATGCGCCTTTCATTGATGCATATGCAGTGAAAGAAGAGCTTGAATTATGGCAGCACAAAATTGTCTACAGAGGTCTTGTCGCAGACAAGCTGTGCAAGGCTATGGATGCATCATATCAACTCCATCCGAATATGCATGCAATTTTCAAGGTTCTCCTTACAATGCCAGTATCAACGGCCTCTGCTGAAAGATCATTCAGTAGCCTCAGGAGGCCGACGAACGTTTGACTGGGCTTGCATTGATGCATATGCACCGAAATATAAATGTGGATGTAAACACGGTCATCAGTGACTTTGATGCAACTTGGCATAGGCACATCGCATTTTTCAATAACCCAGACGGCAATCTATTCTCTGATGAGAATTAAGATATTATGTTATTGGACGGGTAAGTGAAACAGGGAAATGTTTTCAGAACAGATACGACTTAAAACAGGATTTAAAATTTCCCATGAAAGAAAAACATGTATATAAAAAGCAACAACAAAATAAATAATAATAATAATAATAATAAAATAAAAACAAAGAAAAATAAAGGGAAAAAATAAAATAATAGCGTGTGTGTGTGTGTGTGTGAGTGTGTGTGTGTGTGTGTATATATATATATATAGGTTATTAACAGAGTGTTTTTCGGTATCGTCAATATCATATATTAGGAACAAAAATTGTATTATGCGAGCCTCTGGAGAGCATAATACATTATTTTTATTCCTAATATATGATATTGACGATACCGAAATACACGAGGGTAATAATCTCTTTATCATATAAGCTCAAGCTTAATACAACGTGTTTTTGTAAACTGTACACGCAACTTTAATTCCAGTCCGCCATTACTAGATATTCAAATGACGTAAGAATATGTGGGGCGGTGTATTTTTGGATGTCCTTACATCAAAATCAAGTTCTGCCCAACATTTTTTGTTTTCTGAACGCTGGACAGCTTTCAATGTCAAATTGCCATTGAAATGTTTTTATTCGATGACTATGAATGCATACGTCAATCATGGAGTGTCACCCAAATACGTTTGCTTAAATGTCAATAAACCTAGTGCCGAGACCTAGACTAATTTACATCTAATTTGCAAAGTTATCAAATTCTTAAATATTATATGATATATATATATATATATATAAACTGTAGCGGGGAAATCTATGAGCCATTGTGTACTGATCACCGCCTGATAAGACCTGTCGAGAAGTCGAAACAGTAATGACTGAATTTGTAAAAGCAAGCTGCTGATGCTTTCAAGGTAAACCAACGTCATGCTTTATGGCGATGATAACATCAGTTGAGTTTTATTGTATTTAATATATAAAAATTGACTCGAAAAAAAGATAGAAAAAATGCCTCAGAAAAGGCTCACAATGTATCTTCGGGCGTCCTAAGTTTCAAAATGTGTGTGTGTGTGTGTGGGGGGGGGGGGGGGGGGGGTGGGGTCCTCAGAACCACCCCACTCGGGCAAATTTTTCTGCACTATGTAAATTGTAATATTTCATATTAATATCATATTCATGTTTGAATGAAAATTAATATTCAGTAATGACTGTCACGACTGCCTGGTTCGTTGTGTCAGTAACGTACAATTCGGTATTGTTTCCATGTATCCAATGAACCGTAAAAACCAGTATTGCGTGGCTTCATGGTGTCTTCCTTAATGGTGAACGGACAGTGGATGTGAGAATTGACGGCTTCACTGATTTAGAAATCATTACAGCTTGACCATGTTCAGAGACTTTGGAGGTGGGGGGCGGGTAACGTTCCTTCATGTTGAATGGACAGTGGATGTCAGAATTGCCGGCTTCACTGATTTAGAAATCATTACAGCTTGACCATGTTCAGAGACTTTGGAGGTGGGGGGCGGGTAACGTTTCTTCATGTTGAAGACACGTCATCAGTGCCAATATTTGTAATCCACCTTTGCTGCCATACAATGCAAATCCTGTATGTATACGGATTTCCGTACCTGACTGCATTATAAAATATATTGTTTAATTGTTCTCATTAAAGGGATATTCCTGAGTTTGCTGCAATGTTTAAGATGTTATCGACTAACATAGACTTTTTAACGTTTGTATTTACATATCAAATATATTTTTCTGCATAAAATATTAGTCGCTGTATATTAAACGTGTTTGTGATCGTTCTAATATTTGTACTGGGTTAAATTTCATTTTATTTCCTAATTATTTTTTTTTCGTACGTACGAAATTGTTTAAAGACAATATCCAGTTTGGGCTTCTTACAAATATTAAGACGACCAGAAGCACATTGAATATAAAGATATTGGTATTCTAAACAAGAAAATATATTTAATATGCAAGTTTAACTGTAGAAATATTTTACTAGTTGGAAACATCTTACAATGCAGCAAACTCGGGAATGTCCCTTTAATAAATGACCTTTACAACAACCGTCACGTTGTTACTATTATACTGTTGTTACTATTTATTATACTGTTGTTACTATTATACTGTTGTTAGAAACTTAATGACACCTAACAAGCTGCAGTCCTGGAACATTGGCTGCGCTGAAATAAAAAGTATTATAATTTTGTCATTTAATTTAATTTAACTATACTAATTACTAATTAGCCGTCAGTCGACCAGCCAAGTTCACAATGACCTTGACCGTGACAATAATCACTGTACATGGCTCTGAATCCAGTTTGAATCAAAGGTAGCATTGAGGAAAAATTGGTTTTGGCTTATAATTCATACTGTAAAGATTTCAATAATTTCTTTTTACATGGTATTTGGCTTGCCATGTACAACTGCTCTTAAATATGGTAATACATTGTATATCTAAATAACCTGGATATATATGGTAATAGCCAATATAGGGTTAATGTATTTAATTCCCATTAACATAGTTAATTTTTCATGTGAAATTTCGAAAACTGAAATTTGTGAAGACCTTGATTGTTATTGTCATTTTGTCATATTTGTAGAGTACTAAATTATATTTTTATTGTAATTTTGTCATATTTGTAGCGTACTAACTTATATTTGTATTGTCATTTTGTCATATTTGTAGCGTACTAAGTTATATTTTTAGACAAATTTGTAATTTTATGCAAACATTATTTAAATCTGAAGAATATTTTTTCTACCAAAGACACAATTAAATTTGTTGTCATTATTGTGCCTTCTATTCTTATCGCAATAAGTTTGTTAAACATATCTTAAAGTCTCCACATCAAATATGTTTCTAAATAATCACTTAGTTTGCCTTCGTGAAGTTTATATTACATTCAGAACCAAATTCACCACATTTTATTATTTGCCTTGGAGTAAGTTCATAATTTATTCTATTGTTAAAGCTGTATTAATTATCCAATGTTACTAGCTAAATAATATGCTGGATTACAGATTGCAGGCATACATCCAATATACATATTGTATTCATCTGGATTAAACAATAATGCAAGAAAATAGATGTTCGGGTAATTATGTCATTTAAAACGTTAAAACAGGGTTGTTGTTGTTTTGGGTTTTTTTGTAAAGTAATTAATCAAATATAAATATGTGAAAGCTGGATGATAATTCCAAATATCAGAATTTTCTTTTTAAACTCCAAATACAGTAAACTATAAATAAAAATATAGTCAGAAATAGTGGTGTCTGCCAATGGTTTTGATAGTCCATTGTGAAAATCAGCATGGTTGATGGATTTGAAATTCCCACACCTGGTGACTTGAAGACACCCACACACAGTATACAGAATTTCTTCCCAACACTGACGTTCAGGACATTAAGTCATTACTTCATACAAGTACAGTCATGTTGGTTTTTCATTCCTCAGACAGTGTATTTTTTAATAGTGACATTTATTTGATATGCCTATTGGGGGTCAGTTGTGTACATGTTTTTCAATGGAATTATTTAAAAGAGTAGAGGTACTCTGAATATCCAACTTGTCTCTACATATATAGCTGAGCATACAGACCCAACTGACGGTAAATATCTTTAGGAGTATTATTATTATTATTATTATTATTTATTATTATTATTATAAATATGACATATCGCATTTGTACAGAACTGTATACAATATATAATATGCTTCATGGGGTATACGTTATATTACGTTGCACTGTACAAACAACAGTTTTAGTGAAGTTGTCAGTTTATGTCAGAATACATCAGATCCTAAAAACACATGACTGAACAATTTTTGAAAAATATATGTTATAAGTATAGGTAATACTAAACCAAAGAACTTCCGGCTGGGTCAAACGTTCTAGGTGCACCAAACTTTTGATAGAGCAGTTAATACCACAAGTCCTTTGATTGGTGATAAATGTGAGTGTGTTGGTTGTAAAACGCAAAGTTTCATCTGGGGAAAAAAAATGCATGCTATTTTATTTCATCTAGTACCATTGTGTCCAGTAGCCTTGTGCTTGAAACATGTATGGAGTACCTGTGTGGAAAGAAAAAGTACTCAAATTTTGTGCAAAACTAGGGTAGTCATAGACGCACTCATTATCTCTGAAATGAGAGCAGCTTGACCCCCAGTTTTTCTGATTCACTTTAAGGGTGGTAGGAATCTTAGCCACATGTTCAACTATTGCCGTCTATGGGATTTCATTTGGTGATATACACTGTAACAAGAGACCTTACAGCGTACATGTGTATAACGCAATGAGACGTATCTGGTCGATATCCTAAGTGCGAGTGCGAATAATTTTTACTTTCTCATATACCACTAGAGTTTCGAGCATGTCCATCCCGGGGCCTGTCTCTGGATAACCAGGGGCTTGTTCCGGGACAGAAAAAAATTAGCAGACAATTTTGAAATTTACATCCAAAAGGTCTAAAGGTCTAAAAGTTTTAAAGTCCGATCTATATGTCCACGTGAGTGGCCTCGTTAAGGCCGTTAGGGTGCACAGCTTGTAGGGACGAGATGGGTTGTATCCCGTCAAGAAAACCCCTAGATTGACAGTCAATAGATGTCACGGGGATCCTATAATACCCGTAACTGAATAAAACAAGATTATCCAAATATCTCTCCTAACTGTATATCTATTAGATCTCTCTGTAACGGGCAGTTATACCCGCGTGGCTCGTCTCTAGGTATGTCAGAGATAAGATCTTATATAAAATATATATAATATAGCACGTTTAGTTCACTAGAAAACACAACAAAAACAAAATACATTTTGGAATCTGTATTAACCTACGCTGACAAATGTACTGCCGCAGTAGTTAATTAACAACAACAAATAATAACAACCCAGAACTGATCACTTAATTAGTTAATCTCTAGGTGTCTAGTTTACACAATATTCTAATCACTTCACTGTGACACAACACCCACACGTGTGATAATTGAGAAACGCTTCCAGGGGAACTTAATTAATAAAGGAATTACAACTCTATTCCTAACTGGTTAATTTTTAATTAACCCTCAACTACACATTCAGCAACGTGTGATAATTGAGAAACGCTGCCAGGGGAACTTAATTAATAAAGGAATTACAACTCTATTCCTAACTGATTAATTTTTAATTAACCCTTAACTACCCATTCAGTAACCTTGTAACACAGAATTAATACTGGTACCTATCACAATAAAGACAATAACCTACAGTTTACCTAGGTCCTCTAGGATGACTGGCTAAGCTTTATATATATTAGAACATTGAGCCTACAGTTTACTGCGTCAGATTACCGGCAGCACCGTCTAAATAATATTGGTATAATACAGTATTAAAATATTTAAAGTCACATGAATCACACTGCGGCAGTACATTTGTCAGCGTAGGTTAATACAGATTCCAAAGTGTATTGTGTTTTTGTTGTGTTTTCTAGTGAACTAAACATGCTATATTATATATACTTTATATACTCTTCAAAAAAAGTAACGCAAAAATGAAATTTTCCTAATAAATATGGATGTGTGGAAACATTGTGTTCCGAACGCTAAGTATGTTGTGTAATGGAGCGTACCAAATGCATTTTCACCAGCAAAGTTGTTCGGAATTTGATGACCGTGAAGACAGGTGTGAAAAAGTTAACAATCGCAAAACCGCACCTGCGGTCAATTCGGCATGGTATGCACGTGCAAGAGGCACAAGAAGCCCTATAAAAGTGCAGGGTTCAGGACTTAGCTGTACTCAGTTTAAAACTGTCAGCGTAGCTTTCACAATGCCAAGACTGAATGAAGCACAGAGGAACAACGCCGTCGGACAATTGGAAGCAGGCGAATCCCAATCAGAGGTTGCGAGGCTTTTCAATGTGTACACTAGCACCATTTCAAAATTATGGATCCGCTACCAAGCGCATGGATCAACACGTGACCTTCGCAGATCCGGTAGACCACGTGTCACCACTCCTGCCCAGGATCGCTACATCCGGTTGGGCCACCTACGCCAAAGGACGACCACGGCTACCTCCACTCAATCTGCAATACCGGGACTGCGTAGGATCTCTGACCAGACTGTCCGGAACCGTCTACGAGAGGCAGGATTGCGACCCAGACGTCCTGTTAGAGGCATGATTTTAACCCAGCAGCATCGACAGCTTCGACTACAATGGTGTCAAGCACACAGGGTATGGCCTCAAAGACGATGGAGACACATGTGGTTCAGCGACGAATCGCGATTCATGCTCCGCAGACAGGATGGAAGGGCACCTGTCTACCGCCGAAGAGGTGAACGTTTTGCACGCAATTGCATACAGGAAGTCGACAGATTTGGTGGAGGAAGTGTGATGATGTGGTCAGCCATCTCTTACAACGCCAGGACAGACTTGGTGCACATCAGGGGGAACTTGACAGCACAGCGCTATGTGGACGAGATCTTGCGCCCGTACGTCGTCCCCAACATGGCCAACAGCAACACTGTTTTCCAGCAGGACAATGCCCGTCCAAATACAGCGCGCATCACCACAGCCTTACTAGCAAACAACAACATCAATGTTCTTCCATGGCCCTCCAAATCCCCCGATTTAAACCCAATCGAGCATTTGTGGGATGAACTGGATAGACGTTTGCGACGACAACAACCCCAACCTCAGACACTACAACAGCTGGCTGCCGCTTTGGAGGCCGAGTGAGCTACAATTCCGCAGGATGTCATCCGTCATCTGATTCCTTTGATGGGCAGGAGGTGCCAGGCAGTACTTGACTCTCATGGGGGTCACACTCGTTACTGACTGTACGTGACGTCAAACGGGACCTTGGCAACTTGGATGGCTGTTACAACAGCCTCTGTCAATGTTGTTTATCTGTGTCAAATTGCAAGTTTCTGCCATGTTTCTTTCATGTATTAAATCTGACTTTGCGTTACTTTTTTTGAAGAGTATATATAGATCTTATCTCTGACCATACCTAGATGAGCCACTAGGGTTTTAAACTGCCCGATACAGAGAGATCTGATAGATATACAGCTAGGAGAGATATTTGGATAATCGTGTTTCATTCAGTTACGGGTATTATAGGATCCCCGTGACAGGAGTGAAAATTGGGGCGCTCGTCCCGGATCTGAAACGGGACATGCATATTTAAAAAAGTATTGTTTGTAAATTAATTAATTAATTAATAAGTGCGTCATATCTAAACATGGATAAGAATTTACTGGATAGGCATACGCTCAGTGTAGTGGAGATTAAGTGAGCACGTAAGGCCGAGTTAGTTGAAATCGCGAGTGAGCGGGAAATTGATTTAACATCAGCTAAAACATTAGGAGATATAAGGACAATTATTACCTAGGACGTTTTTGGTGATAGTCCTATTATGGAAGAAAGTGAGATTGTTCCAGGGATAGAGATAAATGACTTGAGTATGGAACAACAGTTAGCTTTTAAAAAGCTTGAGTACAAAAGAGAAGAACGTGCATTAGATAGAGAGAGAGAGAGAGAGAGAGAGAGAGAGAGAGAGAGAGAGAGAGAGAGAGAGAGAGAGAGAGAGAGAGAGAGAGAGAGAGAGAGAGAGAGAGAGAGAGAGAGAGAGAGAGAGAGAGAGAGAGGAGAGGGATAGAGAAAAAGAAGATAGAGATAGATAATATAGAGACTGAGATAGAGAAAAAAAAGATAGAGAGAGAGAGAGAAAGAGAAGATAGAGAAGAGAGAGAGAGAGAGAGAGAGAGAGAGAGAGAGAGAGAGAGAGAGAGAGAGAGAGAGAGAAAAAAAAAAGAGAGATAGGGATAGAAAATTCCAGTTAGCAAAATTAAAAGTGGAACATGAGTTAAAGTTGAATACTGAAGAAGTTAGACGGGAAGCCGGAAATTTGTTTAACATGTCGGAGGCTTATAGATCGGTGCCTGTATTTCACGAACAGGAGGTAGATATGTTCTTCCAACTTTTTGAACGGACCGCTAAGCAGCTAAATTGGCCGCAGTCTAAGTGGACATTGTTAGCCATGTCCAAGTTTAAGGGGAAGGCTAGTGTAGCTTATAATGAAATGAGTGATGAGTGAGCAAGTCAGTACGACCTAGTAAAGGCGGCAATGTTGAGGGCATATGAATTACGACCTGAGGATTATCGTTTACGGTATAGCGAGTTGAGAAAAACGCAGGGTCAGTCTTATAGTGAGTTTGTGGCTAAGAAGGCAGGGATGTTTGATAAATGGGTGATTTCTCATCAGGTAGAGTCATATACTGAGTTACGGGAGTTGTTGATCTTACAGTTAGCTTACGTATTCATTTAGAGGATCGTGATGTCAAAAAGATAGAGGAGGCAGGCATAGTGTCAGATGATTACGTGTTAATACACAAAGCTCAGGCAGTACAGGGTAGCTCTATACAACAGGGTGATAAGAAGAAATTTCAGCCAGGTTTTTCCCGGGAAAGTAACTATCGGGGAGAGTCATCTAGTTGTTCAGCTAGTCAGGCAAGGAATGCACCTGGTGGGCAAAGTAAGGATAGGCCTGCATTATCAGCCAATGCACGAACGTTTCGTCCACATTGCAGTTACTCTAAAAAGGATAACCACCTTGTCGGGGACTGTTTTAAAAGGAAACGCGATAATGCGCAAGTGATCGGTTTAGTGAGGTCAGCTTCGTTAGCGAGAGAGTTAACGGTTAGTCCCATGGCAGAGAAAGTAAACCCGTATGTGTCCACTGGTATGGTTTGTGATGTGAAACAAGAATTGAGATACAGGCTGTAGTCAGTCACTGATAACGCAAGAGTGTTTAGCTGGTATAGAGAATTCAGATACAGGACGTAGTTTGGCTTTAACCTCGGTTACTGGAGGAAAAATGGTTGTCCGGTTACATAACGTTTTCTTGTGTTGTTGTGAAGGACTTGCCTGTTGAAAACATAGGAGTTTTGTTGGGTAATGATTTGACTAGTCAGTGTTGTCAGCCGAAATGTGACCAATTGTTAATCAAAGACAGCCCTGTACCAATAGAAGAGTGTGAGGTTGATGAGATTAAATATCCTGCGTGTATAAAGACTAGGGCTATGGCCAGTAGGTTAGCACGAGACCCAGAGGATATTTGTGATTTGTCTGATACGTGTGTGAGCCATGAAATTGGAGTGGATGAGGTTATTAGTAAAATGGTAGATAAGTCAACTGACGAACTAAATGTGGTGGAACCTGTTGATCTCCCGCAGAGGGGAAATGAACCAGTTGTGTTTGATAGAGGGGACTTACCTTGTAATAGAGAAGAGTTAGTTCTAGAGCAGGAGGCTGATCCAAATTTGTTGGCAGCTCGCACTACATTGTTAACTGAGGACAAGGGAGTATTAATGAATAAAAGAGTTAGAGATAGGAAGGCTAGGAAGCAACTGAGCCATGCTCAGAGCAAAATAAACTCAGTGTTTGATAGGAAGGCTAGGAGTCGGGAATTTAAACCAGGGGATAAGGTGCTGCTGTACCTTCCCATTAAACTGGGTTCATTGCAGAACAGGTATTTCGGGCCCTATGTTGTGCACAAATGGGTTAATGAGACAGGGTATGTGATAAACACTCCTGATAGGGTTAGGAAAAGTAGGTATTGTCACATCAATTTGCTAAAAGGTTATTTTGACAGACTGCCGATAGTTCCAGAGTTACCGGTCCAAATTGAGAGTCACTCAATTTCCTGTGATGACGTCAAGACTGCAGAGATCAAATTAACCAACAGCCAGATTCTAGCTGACTTGAACCCCCAGCGAGAAAAGTTGACTACGCTGATACAAGACAATGTTTCCATTTGTCAGGACCTTCCAACGGTTACCAATATCTTAAGCCAGGATGTGCGCTTGGAACCCAACACTACACCGATTCGACAGCATGCCTATCGGAGAAAACCTGGAAAACGTGCGACACTGAAAAAGAAGGAAACGAAGTTCCAGTGGTCAGATGAATGCGAGAAGTCATTCAACCATCTCAAGCAGATGTGCTCCTCGTCTCCCGTGATGGCAGCACCAGACTACCGAATGCCTTTCAAGCTATCTGTGGATGCCAGTGACGTGGGAGCTGGAGCTGTGCTGTTCCAAGAAGACGAAAATGGATTGGACCATCCTAATGAAAGCCACCAACCAGAGAGTTTTGAGATGGAGTCTTCTTCTGCAGGAATTCCCAATTACCACTGAACATATCAAGGGCACATCCAATGTAATCGCTGATGCCCTGTCCCGAAGTTGAACGTTATGATAATGTGTTGACATTCCTGAATTCTGTTTTGTTTTTATATATTTTATTGTATACCAGGGACTCAGAGACTCAGTGTGATTACTGGTAGTCACCTTATTACTATGTGTTATAAATGCCCGGGTGCGTCGGTTAACGCACCGTTGTTTTGTTTTAATGTAGTATATTTCCCTATTCCTAGAGTAGAGGAAATATCCTTTTTGAGGTGGGGGTGTGTGACGGAACATGCTCTTAATTTTGTTTTCGCCTGTGGCGATATTAATTGTTTTAGAGGGCCGTGTGCAGTTCCAATATGCATTTAAGCCCAGGTGGGCACTTTGTTACATAATACCTCTGCGCGACAGTCGTTGAGCTCTTCTAATACACACACCCAGTCCAGGTGCGGAGGCCATATGGCCAGTAGTTACGTAATACCTCCGCTAGTTCTGTACATTTGGGGTATTGCGGGCGGACTAGGCGATAGTAAGTCTAGGCTTCTAAGAAAGATATGCCGTCTTGGTCGCTGTGGAAAATTCATATGATACGTGAGGTGCCGCGATGTACCCCCAGGCGATATTCGGGTATTATGATAAATAGCTAGGGTTTTAGAGATATCGGGGAGAAACATAGGAAGGCTACAGGGGAAACGGACGTCGTCCACTGAACGAAATATATAAGTTCAGTCCGGGTGTGGTAAATATATTTTTCTGCTCTGTGTATAACCTTGATGTGATTGATGTGACTTTAAATATTTTAATACTGTAATATACCAATATTAATAACACGGTGCTGCCGGTCATCTGACACAGTAAACTGTAGGCTCACTGTCTAAATAATTATTAAAGCTTAGCCAGTCATCCTAGAGGACCTAGGTAAACTGTAGGTTATTGTCTTTATTGTGATAGGTACCAGTATTAATTCTGTGTTACAAGGTTACTGAATGAGTAGTTAAGGGTTAATTAAAAATTAACCAGTTAGGAATAGAGTTGTAATTCCTTTATTAATTAAGTTCCCCTGGCAGCGTTTCTCAATTATCACACGTTACTGAACGAGTAGTTAAGGGTTAATTAAAAATTAACCAGTTAGGAATAGAGTTGTAATTCCTTTATTAATTAAGTTCTCCTGGAAGCGTTTCTCAATTATCACACGTGTGGGTGTTGTGTCACGGTGAAGTGCTTAGCATATTGTGTAAACTCGATTCCTAGAGATTAACTAATTAAGTGATCAGTTCTGGGTTGTTATTATTTGTTGTTGTTAATTAACTACTGCGGCAGTACATTTGTCAGCGTAGGTTAATACAGATTCCAAAGTGTATTGTGTTTTTGTTGTGTTTTTTAGTGAACTAAACGTGCTATATTACATATACTTTATATATAGATCTTATCTCTGATCATACCTAGATGAGCCACTAGGGTTTTAAACTGCACGATACAGAGAGATCTGATAGATATACAGTTAGGAGAGATATTTGGATAATCGTGTTTCATTCAGTTACGGGTATTATAGGATCCCCGTGACACAATATGTTTCTCCCCATATCTCTAAAACCCTAGCTATTTATCATAAAACCGAATATCGACTGGCGGTACAACACGGTCCTCCCCCTATGAAGTGAAATTTCCACAGCGACATATTTTTCTTAGATGGACAGACTTGCTGACGCCTAGTCGTCAAAATCACGGTCGTAAAAAGCGCACTCGCCGAGGTATTACGTAACTACTGGCCACATGGCCTCCGCACCTGGTCTGGGTGTGTATTAGAAAGAGCTCGACGACCGTCTCTCTATCTTCTCTATCTCTATCTTCTTTCTCTCTCTCTCCCTCTCTTCTCTCTCTCTCTCTCTCTCTCTCTCTCTCTCTCTCTCCTCTTTCTCTATCCCTCTTCTCTCTTCTCTCTCTCTCTCTCTCTCTCTCTCTCTCTCTCTCTCTCTCTCTCTCTCTCTCTCTCTCTCTCTCTCTCTCTCTCTCTATCTAATGCACGTTCTTCTCTTTCATACTGAAGCTTTTTAAAAGCTAACTGTTGTTCCATACACAAGTCACTTCTCTCTATCTCTGGAACAATCTCACTTTCTTCTATAACAGGCCTATCACCAAAAACTTCCTGGATAATAATTGTCTTTATATCACCTAAGGTTTTAGCTGATGTTAAATCAATTTCCCGCTCACTTGCGATTTCAACTAACTCGGCCTTACGTGCTCGCTTAATCTCCACTGCAATGAGCGTAGGCCTATCCAGCAAATTCTTATCCATGTTTAGATATGACGCACTTATTATTAATTAATTTTCTAGTGAACAACGTTGCTACTTCTAGTAAATTTGTAAAAATAATTTGTAAAGCCCCCATTTACAAACAATACTGTCACGGGGATCCTATAATACCCGTAACTCAATAAAACACGATTATCCAAATATCTCTCCTAACTGTATATCTATTAGATCACGGTCGTAAAAACCGCACTCGCGGAGGTATTACGTAACTACTGGCCACATGGCCTCCGCAACTGGTCTGGGTGTGTATTAGAAAGAGTTCGACGACCGTCGCGCAGAGGTATTACGTAACAAAGTGCCCACCTGGGCTTAAGTGCATATTGGAACTGCACACGGCCCTCTAAAACAATTAATATCGCCACAGGCGAAAACAAAATTAAGAGCATGTTCCATCACAATAGACGTTGAAGGTGTAGTGCTGTGCTGAAATACAGATCTTGAGAAGCCGGATCTGTCTGAACGAGAGAGAGAATCAGACTAGGGTATAGTCCAGTCGTCATGGGTTGGTATAGTGGTGTGGACGGGCCCGACTCCGGAGAATACGAGATGGTATCACAATAATACAAAGCAAAGTCTACAAAAAGAGTAGTAGGGGCCGACCCCGTTTCCTATTTCTTCTTAGAGTGGGGTGGTCAATCTCCCAGTGCTGCTAGGACACGTAGAGACTAAACGCGAACAACCGTGCCGTTCTGCAGAATGACTGTCATACGAGTCACGAAAAATACAAGTCAACATAGTCAGACGGAGAAATGACGTGGAGGCAAGGAATCTCGCTAAAAAAGAATCCAACCTGGTGGTGCAGACTGTCGAAACGAGAAGCATTCCAGCGTTCAATCAGTTCCAATGGCCGCATACATCCCAGTAGAAAACTTCACTTCGTTGACAAAAACAACAAAAGTGAAGAATTCCCAAGTCGAGCCGCGAAAGTACGTGCAGTGTGCACAAACACGTCTTACCGCGACGAGCTGCAGACTGGGAATACAATATCCTAAGAACACTTGTTAGTCACCCGGAACGAGGTTTCTGAGCGCGTGGTGCACATATGCGTAAACAGAGATGTAGGCAGCTGGTGAACAGGTAAATCATTTCACTTAAAGTTTGCTTAGTTTAGTGATAAAACTAGGACTCATTGATTAATTCAGTTAATTAATCATCGACTACTGGACGCCACACGTAAACAGAGAGGTAGGCAGCTGGTGAACAGGTAAATCATTTCACTTAAAGTTTGCTTTGTTTAGTGATAAAACTAGGACTCATTGATTAATTCAGTTAATTAATCATCGACTACTGGACGTCACACGTAAACAGAGAGGTAGGCAGCTGGTGAATAGGTAAATCATTTCACTTAAAGTTTGCTTTGTTTAGTGATAAAACTAGGACTCATTGATTAATTCAGTTAATTAATCATCGACTACTGGACGCCACACGTAAACAGAGAGGTAGGCAGCTGGTGAACAGGTAAATCATTTCACTTAAAGTTTGCTTTGTTTAGTGATAAAACTAGGACTCATTGATTAATTCAGTTAATTAATCATCGACTACTGGACGTCACACGTAAACAGAGAGGTAGGCAGCTGGTGAACAGGTAAATCATTTCACTTAAAGTTTGCTTAGTTTAGTGATAAAACTAGGACTCATTGATTAATTCAGTTAATTAATCATCGACTACTGGACGTCACACGTAAACAGAGACGTAGGCAGCTGGTGAACAGGTAAATCATTTCACTTAAAGTTTGCTTTGTTTAGTGATAAAACTAGGACTCATTGATTAATTCAGTTAATTAATCATCGACTACTGGACGCCACACGTAAACAGAGAGGTAGGCAGCTGGTGAATAGGTAAATCATTTCACTTAAAGTTTGCTTTGTTTAGTGATAAAACTAGGACTCATTGATTAATTCAGTTAATTAATCATCGACTACTGGACGTCACACGTAAACAGAGACGTAGGCAGCTGGTGAACAGGTAAATCATTTCACTTAAAGTTTGCTTTGTTTAGTGATAAAACTAGGACTCATTGATCAATTCAGTTAATTAATCATCGACTACTGGACGCCACACGTAAACAGAGACGTAGGCAGCTGGTGAACAGGTAAATCATTTCACTTAAAGTTTGCTTTGTTTAGTGATAAAACTAGGACTCATTGATTAATTCAGTTAATTAATCATCGACTACTGGATGTCACACGTAAACAGAGAGGTAGGCAGCTGGTGAACAGGTAAATCATTTCACTTAAAGTTTGCTTAGTTTAGTGATAAAACTAGGACTCATTGATTAATTCAGTTAATTAATCATCGACTACTGGACGTCACACGTAAACAGAGAGGTAGGCAGCTGGTGAATAGGTAAATCTTTCACTTAAAGTTTGCTTAGTTTAGTGATAAAACTAGGACTCATTGATTAATTCAGTTAATTAATCATCGACTACTGGACGTCACACGTAAACAGAGAGGTAGGCAGCTGGTGAACAGGTAAATCATTTCACTTAAAG
This sequence comes from Gigantopelta aegis, assembly GCF_016097555.1. Lineage (NCBI taxonomy): Eukaryota > Metazoa > Mollusca > Gastropoda > Neomphalida > Peltospiridae > Gigantopelta > Gigantopelta aegis. The sequence goes on from NC_054710.1 coordinate 47,904,967, forward strand.
TTTGCTTTGTTTAGTGATAAAACTAGGACTCATTGATCAATTCAGTTAATTAATCATCGACTACTGGACGCCACACGTAAACAGAGACGTAGGCAGCTGGTGAACAGGTAAATCATTTCACTTAAAGTTTGCTTTGTTTAGTGATAAAACTAGGACTCATTGATTAATTCAGTTAATTAATCATCGACTACTGGACGCCACACGTAAACAGAGAGGTAGGCAGCTGGTGAATAGGTAAATCATTTCACTAAAGTTTGCTTTGTTTAGTGATAAAACTAGGACTCATTGATTAATTCAGTTAATTAATCATCGACTACTGGACGTCACACGTAAACAGAGAGGTAGGCAGCTGGTGAACAGGTAAATCATTTCACTTAAAGTTTGCTTAGTTTAGTGATAAAACTAGGACTCATTGATTAATTCAGTTAATTAATCATCGACTACTGGACGTCACACGTAAACAGAGAGGTAGGCAGCTGGTGAATAGGTAAATCTTTCACTTAAAGTTTGCTTAGTTTAGTGATAAAACTAGGACTCATTGATTAATTCAGTTAATTAATCATCGATTACTGGACGTCACACGTAAACAGAGAGGTAGGCAGCTGGTGAATAGGTAAATCTTTCACTTAAAGTTTGCTTAGTTTAGTGATAAAACTAGGACTCATTGATTAATTCAGTTAATTAATCATCGACTACTGGACGCCACACGTAAACAGAGAGGTAGGCAGCTGGTGAATAGGTAAATCATTTCACTTAAAGTTTGCTTTGTTTAGTGATAAAACTAGGACTCATTGATTAATTCAGTTAATTAATCATCGACTACTGGACGCCACACGTAAACAGAGAGGTAGGCAGCTGGTGAATAGGTAAATCATTTCACTTAAAGTTTGCTTTGTTTAGTGATAAAACTAGGACTCATTGATTAATTCAGTTAATTAATCATCGACTACTGGACGTCACACGTAAACAGAGAGGTAGGCAGCTGGTGAATAGGTAAATCTTTCACTTAAAGTTTGCTTAGTTTAGTGATAAAACTAGGACTCATTGATTAATTCAGTTAATTAATCATCGACTACTGGACGCCATACGTAAACAGAGATGTAGGCAGCTGGTGAATAGGTAAATCATTTCACTTAAAGTTTGCTTTGTTTAGTGATAAAACTAGGACTCATTGATTAATTCAGTTAATTAATCATCGACTACTGGACGCCACACGTAAACAGAGAGGTAGGCAGCTGGTGAATAGGTAAATCATTTCACTTAAAGTTTGCTTTGTTTAGTGATAAAACTAGGACTCATTGATTAATTCAGTTAATTAATCATCGACTACTGGACGTCACACATTTGTAATTGTAACACGTAGCCTTCGTAAGCAGCAAGAGATGGTTTCTAAAGTTAAAGTTTGTTATCTTTAACGACACCACTAGAACATATCGAGGGGTTAGTGCCAGAACCTATTATATGGTAAATTATACAAACATTAGTTAATCACCTTGTCAGCATCATGGCAAGGTGTACTATCATTTCACAATATCTCATTCAAACCAATCATTTATTTATTCTTTTATAGAACAGAACCCAAACCAATTATATTTTATGTCCATATCCACAAAAGGCAAAAACCATGTGTTTAGCACTACCTTATTCTGTCTCTCTAGAATTTTGTAGTATTACCCATAGCTGACAGACATAACGCGTCAGCTTACAACACTGGATTGTGGTGGGCTGTAAACTGTCTGAGAAGATTGAATCCTAGGGGCCATACCGCATGACAGGCTAATGACATATGCTAGCTCTAAGTGTTTACATCCAGCGAAGGTGTTTTATGTAAACTATCTCTGGCTGGGTGTTTTGGCTTACAAAGAAATAACAAATCTGGCTGAGGTAGCTAGAATTGACTGTTTACGCATCACGATGACCGATCCGTTTGTGATAATCTGAGATGGACTGCAGACAATGGGGGGGGGGGGGGGGGGGGGGGGCTTGGAAGTGTTTAGTTCTTAGACATCTGGAATGTGGTAAACTGTGTGTGTTGTTAACTAGTTACTGAATAAATGCCGGTTATGTAAATAGTTTAACAAGAAGTGATTGCAGAGTTCATTTAGTTCTACAGAAGAAACACGCAGTTAAGAAAATATTAACTGAACAGAGACAGAGAAACTAGTTAAAAAGGAAGGTTATTTTCCCTTATTTTAGTCTGAATAGTTACTATGTGTATTAGAGGAAAAAAATAATATAATTAAATTAATTGGCCAGGGGCAGGACGTAGCCCAGTAGTAAAGTGCTGGCCTGGTGTACGGTCAGTCTAGGATCGATCCCTGTTAGTGTAATCATTGGACTATTTCTCGTTCCAGCCATTGCTTCACAACTGGTGTTACAGACCATGATATGTAGGCCTACTATCCTGTATGTGGGATGATGCATATATTAAAGATCCCTTGGTGCTAATAAAAAAATAGTTGCCCATAGTTTCCTCTCTAAAATATACTTGTGGTCATTAACCACATGTCTGACACCACATACCTGTGGTTGTGTTGAGTGTGTCATTAAATATAAAATTCCTTTCTTTCTTTCTTTTTTTAAACATGGCTCCCATATGCAACAACCTTAGTTAAAAATTATGATCTAGCTATGTCTATATTTTGTATTATATAAAAAATAAATTTAAGTTGGAATTTAAAATGAAAATGCCTGGGAATTGTTTATTATAAAAAGGATGCCGGCCCAAAGATAATAAATGTTTTATGACCATACACAATAAAATATTTTAATTTACTTAGCATAGAGGGAAATTAGTTTATATTATTTCAAAGGCATCATCACAGGATTGTAACTTTTCTAGTCATTGTATATTTTATAGACATTATATAATATTTGACATATAGTTGAACATGAATTAGTAGATACAGGTCAAGTATTTTTCTTTAAATCGGAGTCCGTTCATGGTAGTTCATATTATAACTAATTGGTTAGAAGAAGAGACCCCCTTTATATAAATGGCATAAAATAAATATGCATACTAATAATAAATATTGTTCATTGTAGTAGTATGTATGCACATTCATATTTTCTGGGCTAAAATATCTAAATATTACTACATTAACTGGAATAATTGTAGCATTTCAGATGTTCCAATGATGAGATATCTCTGGCCATTATAACAAAGTGGTTACTGCTATAGTGTGTTTAAATAAAATGTGTGTGTGTACATGTATATCATTCTACGAGCGCATTAGACTAACATTATACTTAATCAAGCACCAGATCAGTGCTGATGACGAATGCATTAAACTGTATTTAGATATGTTTTACACCTGGTCTTATTGTACTTAATTGCATTCACTGGTACATTAAAGATTGTGATATGTACTTTCCTGTCAATGGGGTAATGCATATAAATGATACCTTGTCGCTGTTTTGTTGGAGCAGCCACCATGCCGGTAACAAGTGTCGAAATACCTCACAGAGAGGACATATGATAACTATGGTTTAAACAACTTCCGGGGTCTGGATTGAAACTTAACGTTGCGGAAAGACACTGGCTTAAGATGTGATAATAATCCAGCTCAGATTTCAAGACGTCACTTACCGGATTCGTTTCGAGTTGTGCGGTGTCATGGCCAGCTTTGTTTTGTAGATCCACATAGACACGGTCACGGGACACACACACCTTCCCACCTGCGTCATATTAAATTCTTAGGGGAACATAAATAACAGTTAAAACTTGATACACAACTATCCACAAGCACCAAACGCCTAGAGTTTGAGGATTTAAAAAAACATGGAAAATGGAATAGGTGATTTTAACAATTCACTAGCCATATATATATATATATATATATATATATATATATATATATATATATATATATATATATATATATTTGTAACGACCGTGGCCATACATTCATAGCAACTCTCATTAGAGAAATAATAATTCATTTTGTCAGGATGAATCATGAGTGATTTGAAAGGCAAATGAGTAACCAAACAAGATGTAAATAAATAATATTTGTTTATTTATTTCTGCACAAACAATATATTTTAATCTTGGTGTATTCTCAACAGTTTTCCTTATTCTGTATAACTAATTCTAATTTCTACATTATCACTAATTAATAACACTGAGCTACTTCAAACTATACTACTGAAGTTGTTTCCCCAATATGCAAATTTGCATGCTCTTTTTATACCAAACGTGTATTTTATCCCTTTCTTTATACTTCTTTCTTTTCTAAATAATCATTTCTGTCATTAAGGATTTGAACAACAAATGTTCATTAGTATTTAATGTCAATCTTCTAAACTGCATTCTATAATTTCAATGCTTGTTTTGGTATACAGCAACTTTTTCTGTGTGTACTGTTAATTACTTTACGTGTCGAATTTAGTCCTATAAATAGAACTGTCAAACGGTAAGAACTCCGTTATTACTGATCAAGACATGTAATCTAACCAAAAATTACTTTTAAATAATCTTATAAAAATGAGTGAAGCCGTTATAATTCGTTTTGTAACTTTGCTAAAATAATTGTTTAGTTTGTACACATAAAAATACACTCACGTACCCTAGATACAATAACGTAGCGCTGGCATCGACACAGTCTTCTGTTCAGCGCTACGAGATGAGGCATATACCCCATGTGTAGCAAAAACAAACTTCAGTGTTCTGTAAAAAAAACATTCACACTTTGTTGGAAACACTTACTCGATATCGTTGATATATATTAAATTAATTGTTGTTGCAAATATAATTAATACAATGCAGATTAACAATTATCAAGACTAAAGGTGTTCTTCGGCAGCCAGGACAGATAATACAAGAATCTCGTGAGAATGTGAAATATCCATACATGAAAATATATATTCTACTAGAGTAATTTTTGTTTTATGGTATATTTGACGAAATGTATTTTTTTATTTGTTTTATCTTTTAAAACTTAAACTTAATAGTTTGTCTAAAATTATGAAAAATAAAAACATACCGACATTTAAACTGCATTGTCTGCTCTCGGAACTTTTTTGATACAATGATAGAGGTCAAGGTAAGTAGACCAGTTTTTATTTTAATGTGGCGAAGCATTGTAATAATATAGAATTAAAAAAAAAAAATTGCATGACGTCACTTTACATCTGTTTACAAGAACAATAAACTGGGTGAATGACGTTTCCGTTTTAAGAACGCTGGAAATATTTCAACGCAAAATTGCTATAGAATTTTTTTTTATTTTTTTTAACATTACTAATGCACTTCACTCTGAAGAAAATCTTGTGATTGAAAAAACCGTACTATTTACGAAATATGGATTTCAAGTGACATTACTGTAGGATATTTATTGTGTATAAAGCCAAAATAAGGGTGCGAAAAGTGACCGTCGTCGACCGTAGTTGTTTTTAAAGTACTTACAGTGCTGGCCGTTTGCTAGTAGTGTAGTGGTAGAATGTCATTTTAATATTAGTGTGTATTTTGTGCATTATTGTAGTGGCTTATCTCAGATCTGAGATGAAGAACTAAATAATATTAACTTTGTGCTAGTAGTGTAGTCTTGGACTTTAATTAATCAATTTATTGTTATTATTAGCACTGTATTACCATTAGTGATCGCCAAATATTCCTCATGAGCTCATCTCGGACAGTATACGGTTTTAAAATACCAAAAGTTAATAAATAATTTTATGTATGTAAAAAAACAAATATATATTACTCGACGCAGTTTCTGCGGTGCTCCGAAGAAGATAGCGGAGAAAACCACTTACAACCAACATGGTAGTCAAGGGATCCTAGATCTCACTACACAGATGTCATCTGCCATTCAAACCCATGTTAAACTGCCCAACTTCAAGCGAAGATTGCCCATAGAACGGGTTCTCGTTGGCACTAACAACATAAACCATTGCAAACATACATTATATAAGCATTTATTTTCACTCCAAAATTGAGAACATTTCCGTCTCAGTTTTTTGACCGCATCTGGCTGTAGTACCGGTGTGGTATGACATACGGCCCGGTGTGATATGCGGCGCGGTGCGTTTAACTGCGCATGCGCGAAATATGCGGGCCAAATCTCATCACCACCTGCATGACAAATGGACTGCCATAACATATGGCCCGTTTGTGGTTGTTCGGGAAGGGCATGTAAAATACTAAAATTATGAGATCATTCATGGTTACTGTGTGTGTGTGTGTGTGTGTGTGTGTGTGTGTGTGTGTGTGTGTGTGTATTAGTGATGGTATAAATTATTCAGAAAAATAAGACAAGAGGTTGAAGAGCTTAATAGACAGTTTTTCTCTTATGTGCCAAGTGCGAATATCAGTTGGTGGAACACCACTAAGCTTCGTTATTGTAAATAAATGTTTAACAGGTCAGGTCAGGTCATAGGGCTTTACGTGCACATTCAGAACAAGCTGTTGTAGCGCACACCTGTCCTGGTCCTGTCCTGTTTAACATGTTGCCTTCGTTATAAATATCAAAATTCTCTCGTAATGTTTTGTTTCATTTAATTACTACTGCAGGCAAGGTATTGTCATACTAAATGAATCTACAAATGTCAAGCTTCGCTAACGCCGATGCATTCCACAGGACTTCACACTGTGTTAATTGATACACAGTGGTGATCCTGGATTGAATGGGTACTACACTACTAGCATCTGTGAAGGTGTGACTAGTGCTTATTTCTTATACCTTGTCACTGTTGGTTCACTGACTGACTGATACCCATTTTCAAAAAGGTTCAGGCACATCACCATTTAAGATGGCAATTTTCAGTAAACATTTCATATAAAAATTTCATGTCTGGATAAAATTAAAGTCGCCCCCACCCCCAATTTATTATTATTATTATTTTTTTTTTTTTTAAGAATAATCCCTGGAATTTTCAGATAATATAATATATGTAATGTTCACTTCACATGAAAATTGTGTGTAATCCCTGATATTTTCAGTTAAGCATAATACATGTGCCTGAAATTTTCAATAAAACATAATACCTGAAATTTAGTCAATTATATACATATTCCCAGTTTCATATATCACTGTATTGAGGTTGCCCACTGGTAAAGCCTGATGCATGGTCAATCTTGGATTGATCCATTTCAGTGGGTCATTGTGCTATTTCTTTTTTCAGGCTGTGGTATGTACTATCCTGTCTGGGATACTGCATATAATAGATCCCTTACTGCCAATAAGAAAGACTATTGTGTAGGTTTCTTCTCTTATTATCTGTGTGGTCCTCAACCATATACATGTACCTGACATATTATAACCGTAGTTAAAAATATGAATGCGTAGTGCAATACAACATTCCTTCCTTCTCTCATTGTAATTGAATTCTCTCATCTTATTAGGAACCTGAATACAACTTCTTCCTTAAAAGTTACAATGTGTAATTAAGAAATAGGAATGTGTTATGACCGTCACAAAACTAAAGCTAAGAGCCAGGACAGATGTAACAACATTGATAAAAAAATGTTTTTATCTGCTGCTAATAACTGTTATATTAGTAAGTATCTCATACAGAAATACAAGTCCATTTTGAAGTAAAGATGGTTAGGTAAATATACCTAGGCTTGTGTTTTTATAGAATCTAGGAACAAAA
>NC_054710.1:47912762-47932706 GCF_016097555.1 Gigantopelta aegis
GTCGGTGGGCCCATTGGGCTGTTTCTCGTTCCAGCCAATGCACCACGACTGGCATATCAAATGCCGTGGTATGTTCTATCCTGTCTGTGGGATAGTACATATAAAAGATACCTTGCTGCCCAACATTGGGTTTCATCTCTCAATATCTGTGTGGTCCTTAACCATGTCTGACGCCATATAACCGTAAATAATATGTGTTGAGTGCGTCATTAAATAAAACATTTCCTTCCCTTCCCTGGAAAATCCTCTATCCACCTCTGCCAAACAAAGGAAATCACAACAAAATATAATAAAATATAAACAACAAACAAAAAAGCGAAGATTAAAAATAGTTTATGAACAAAATGATATGTTTATCACATTGTCGTATATATACATACATGTCGGATATCCCTGAAAATCATGTTAAGAACATGTACAACATGACACCGGATTGAAGTCTATTTTAGTGTGAAAACTCAAGTAGCGAATACTTTGATAAACACGCGACCATGACATCTGGCTTTGCTATTGCACATGCAATTATTGTTACTTAAACTCAAGTAGCGAATACTTTGATAAACACGCGACCATGACATCTGGCTTTGCTATTGCACATGCAATTAATGTTACTTAAACTCAAGTAGCGAATACTTTGATAAACACGCGACCATGACATCTGGCTTTGCTATTGCACATGCAATTATTGTTACTTAAACTCAAGTAGCGAATACTTTGATAAACACGCGACCATGACATCTGGCTTTGCTATTGCACATGCAATTAATGTTGCTTAAACTCAAGTAGCGAATACTTTGATAAACACGCGGCCATGACATCTGGCTTTGCTATTGCACGTGCAATTATTGTTACTTAAACTCAAGTAGCGAATACTTTGATAAACACGCGACCATGACATCTGGCTTTGCTATTGCACATGCAATTAATGTTGCTTAAACTCAAGTAGCGAATACTTTGATAAACACGCGGCCATGATATCTGGCTTTGCTATTGCACATGCAATTATTGTTGCTTAAAAACGAAAACGAAGCTTTTTACTAGACACAAATAATAATAATAATAATAATAATAATAGTCTGTTTAAAACCACAAGGTAAAAATCTGAACGTTTCAACACAAATGCTGACATGGTCAGGAGAAAAATAATTTATGGTAATGTATGCAGAAATGAAGCTAATATGTTTAGCATATACACTGTCTTAAACAAAAAGGAAAACAAAAAGAAAGACAAACTTTAAAAGTTTACAGTGCAGTGAACTTGAACAGTGAAATCAAAGAAACGGTTGACCTCAGGATTAGCGTGCCAAAGACCCTGCAATCATCACGCGTGGCTGGCATCTTGTTAGATTATTGTACAATTAGTATGTCTCGTCTACAATGAATTGTGCTCCAGTTGTTTTATAAATGTATTAGAATTTCAATCTTTGTTTTAAAAGAGTGTGACACATAGCTTGCTGGACTAGTCAACAATTAGTCAGACTTGTCTACAATAAATTATTTTCCAGTTATGTTATATGTTAGAATTTTAATCTTTGTTTTGTTTTAATAACGTGGGACACATAGACAAAACCTTGAAATAAATGCGTCATATTATTAATGCGAATAACACTAATCTAATTAAAATTAGTAATTAACCAGTGTAGCTAATTTTACTTAGATTGACACACATACACACACACAGAGAGAGAGAGAGAGAGAGAGAGAGAGAGAGAGAGAGAGAGAGAGAGAGAGAGAGCGAGAGAGAGAAACCCCTCAAGACCGGACCCTCTCTAAACCCGGAATTCTCTCTACACCGGACAATGTCCACGGTCCCGTAATTTTCGCATCTTTTAATACTAAAGTTTACCTCTCCGAACTGGAAACGTCTCTAAACTGAACACTGGACAAATAATTCATTTAGTGTAAACTGTACCGGACGATCAGACTGTTATCAATCATTATGGCGCCACTAATTGCTCAGAATATCACAGAGGTCGGATTAACTGACTGCGAACTCGGCTACTGTCATACTGTCACACCCCACTCCCCACTTCCATTTCTACTCCGCTCGACCTCATTACAGTTTTGGTTTGGTTTGGTGGACTGAACGAATTGGTATATTGCTCGAATGAGATCGGACTTATTATTATTATTATTATTTTTTTTTTTGTCTGGCTATAATATAGTTTTTGAGGTGGTGGTAATAGCAGGGTTGTCTTTCTTGAGTAGTTATAATATTTCTTTCCTACGGTCGTATAATCGTACAGCGTGCAATCCATCAGATAGTCTTTCATGTTTTCTGAATGGTCACATAACTTGACCAGAGTTACCTAGTCCGAGTTTGATAATTGTTATATCAATAACTGTAGATTTGCTGCTCGGGTGGTTACAGTTGACTAGCCGTTTGTTATTTGTGTCATGTATTGGGTTTTTGGTCCCATGCTTCTTGCCATTTGTTCATGTAATGTGTTTTGGCTGTAGACATTATTTCTGATATGCCTAGTTTTTAGCAGGGACTGTCATTCATATTACCATGTCCTAAGGATATTTTTTAATGGAAGTATAGGCTATATTTTTTAGAATGGGAAGGAAGCTGACGCAAAATTATCAATGTTTTAGTTATTACACGCGAATTTCTCATCATCCATTCATTTGTATTGGCTATTAATATTTACAGGGCCGTATCTAGCATGGGTAAAGGGGGCTCTTGTAAACCGTGAAAGTACGAAAGTTTGTTTTGTTTAACGACACCACTAGAGCACATTGATTTATTAATCATCGGCCATTGGATGTCAAACATATAGTAATTTTGACAGTCATAGGGAGGAAACCCGCTACATATTTCCATTAGCAGCAAGGGATCTTTTATATGCACCACCCCACAGACAGGATAGCACATACCACGGCCTTTGATATACCAGTCGTGGTGCACTGGCTGTGACGAGAAATAGCCCAATGGGCCCACCGACGGTGATCGATCTCAGACCGACCGCACATCGAGCGAGCGCTTTACCACTGGGCTACGTCCCGTGAAAGTACGAAAACCAAAACTACCCCTTACTAAGTAGTTATCGACTTGAAATCTTTTCAAAATGGATACTGTATTTCATGTACTTTAAAAAAAAATACATATACATACACACACACACAAACCTATTGCCTTGAAATACAAACATATTTTGAATAAATATAGATTATCTTCCCATAATCTCTTTATAGAAAAGGGCAGATACCACAATATTGACTGGAATAATAGAATTTGTCGTCTGTGCAATATGAATGTAGTAGAAGACGAATATCACTTTGTTCTAGTGTGTCCTTTCTTCAGTAACATAACAGATAAATATATTAAACCTTTTTATTACAATAAACCATCAACATTTAAATTAACGCAACTACTGTCCAGCGACAATTCAAAACAGCTAATTAAATTGTGTAAATATTTGAAAACTGCTACCACGCATAGAACAGACAACATTGATACATGACATATGTTATTATTGTATATTATTGCTATGCATGCATTACCCATTTACTATAGAATTTTATCGATTGTAACCCGATGCTACATACCATTCCCCGCAGTTTGCACATTATATTATTTTATATATAAATATGTATGCATGCCTACAAAATGTATATTTTTTGGCAAAAAATAAAATGTGTGTTCTGTATGCTGATGCCCGTTGATGCACTAATTATTTGATTGGTATCACGGTTCATCTAACAGTGACAGTAACACTAGCTGTATTTGAAAGATCATTACCGATAACCGAAACAAAAGGATTTCATGACTAGTGTTGCGATTCCCCGATTCATCTATGACTGCGTCGTTAAATAAAAACACTTCTTTCTTTCTTTCTTTCTATAGTTCGTTCCGCCTAAATAATTAATCCGAAGGTTGTAATAAACAAATGCGCAAGCGCAGCAATTGTTAGTCCTGTTTGGTGGGGTATCATTTGATATTTGTTGGATCACCAGTTCGAGGGAAATATAGCTATTAACACAGATGGGACTGATAAATTAGTCCGAGCGAAGGCTCATAATCGACCCTGGACGTGTGTGTGTGTGTGTATTATAACAGCATAATACAACATACATAATTTATAAAGTAAATCGTTCTGACAATCTGACAAAATGATGAAATTGTGTGCAAATTGTACTAGCTTTAGGTTCAATTCGCATGGACGTTTCCAAATAGCACTGTTTTAATATCAAAACCGCAATATAGTAAAACAAATCATTGTTGAGTCAATATGATCATACTTATGGATGGGAACGATCAATGACTGCTGCCAAATAGTGGGATATTAAGTATAAATATGTATTCCAATTTTACTAATAATGTTATTATTAATTAGATCAAGACCGATGGTTCGAGAGTATTATTAAAGATAATAAGATATCTTCAACCTCATTTTCCTGTATATTGGTACATCTTGTTCTCGTTTATGGACTGTAGTAGGGCCTCTACGAGTCCAAACATATTGGACTCGAGTACTCAAGGGTCACACACGACCCGGACTCGAGTACTCGACACTTACACAAGATGATGATGAGATTAAGAAATGAAGTAAAATAGAATTATGCATCTTAATTCCAGCGCTGAACAGGGATGCCAAAGCATGCCATTGTATTGCATATTTAGAAACCAGTTTAAAAAGAGAAACTAGCGCATGATCCTATAATCATTGTGTAACTTATATCGTTGATTATCTACTGCTGAAATGATTGTCCTACATTGTCCATTGTATTATAGTTGATCATTGTATTCCACCTTGTACAGGTACTCGAGTCCTGTGAACGGACTCGAGTCTTGCTAGACTCGACCCGTGCTCGAGCACTCGAGTACCGTACTCGTGGAGACCCTAGACTGTAGCTTGGTTTACAAAATAGTTATTCATTACGTTTACAATACGTCACCACCCTCATAAAGAACACCATTGTTTTCAATAGGTGGAAATGTTGATTTGAAATTATCGTTTTATTTTATACATCATATAAGAACTTGCCACCAGGTTTTACTCACGTACTCATTATTTAATTTCGGGAAAAATATGCTAACCTGAGACCTTTTTACGTTGTGTTGTGACGTTTGTCGTTGTGACATTTGTGGTAATTAGCGTTGCGATATTTGTGATTGAAACCTTTGTGACATTTGTCGTCGGTCGTGTGATATTTGTCGATGATTAAGACCTATGTGCGAGATTTGTCGTCAAAATGACATTTGTCGATTTTGCTATATTTATGGGTACTACACGCGCGCGATACCAAGATGAACTCGCTAAGATTGATAACGAAAATAGATTAGATACGTAAACTGATTAAATGACGATAATTATATCTGTACGTCTATAATAAAGTTAGCACACCTCGGAAAGTTATGATATGTTATTACTAATTACAAAATCAGCTATGTTCTGTTTATTTCCGGGTTAAACTCTAATGTTCGTGGACTAAATGAAATGTGGACTGGTCCAAATGAAGGTAACAGATGATTAACGATTCGCTCGTTCACTTCTACAATTTATTTTACTGTTAGACCAGATGACTTTTAACCAATGGAAGTGAACCGGCGTGCACTGAAACGTATTTGTTATTGTGGACCGGCCTCGGTGGCGTCGTGGTTAGGCCATCGGTCTACAGGCTGGTAGGTATTAGGTTCGGATCCCAGTCAAGGCATGGGATTTTTAATCCAGATACCGACTCCAAACCCTGAGTGAGTGTTCCGCAAGGCTCAATGGGTAGGTGTAAACCACTTGCACCGACCAGTGATCCATAACTGGTTCAACAAAGGCCATGGTTTGTGCTATTCTGCCTGTGGGAAGTGCAAATAAAAGATCCCTTGCTGCTCATCGAAAAGAGTAGCCCATGTAGTGGCGACAGCGGGTTTCCTCTCAAAATCTGTGTGGTCCTTAACCATAATATGTCTGACGCCATATAACCGTAAATAAAATGTGTTGAGTGCGTCGTTAAATAAAACATTTCTTTTTTGTTATTGTGAAAAGTAAAGTTTTAAAAAATTCCACGCCTGTGGCGTACGAAATCGGCACAACATCTTCAATAATACATATATGCTCTACATATTGTAAATCTGAATTACGTTAATCTACGTTCTCGTCAATTAACTGACTGCATATCGAAAAGGGTAACCCAAGGAGAGCCGGCAACGGGTTTCCTCTCTAAATGTCTCTGTAGTTAACCATATGTCAGACGCCACAATGTGTTGTGGGTCGTTAAATAAAACATTTATTTCTTTCTTTATATATTTTCTTCTTGGACTAAGACACAACCTCAATTAAGCCAGAAGCTGGTAATACACCGTGCCACAATATACGTTTGTTTTCCTCAATAATGTTTCTCTATATTTCATTCCTTTTATAAAAATCTAGCTAGTAATATTTGTAATTATATAATTGTATTCCGTGCCCCTAAACATGTTAGGTTAGACAAAAAAGTGCGATCCTAGATGGCATGGGAACTGAGATATTAGTACTAATAGGTTTTTACATGGTGGCCATCTTGAAAATCTAATTTAGCCACCATAATGTAATTTGGAACAAGTGGTTCATATTAAAAGTTTAAAATTATGACAACAGGCAACTTGTAAACAAAATCTGATGCTTTTATCTGGAATGACCACATCATTTTATTGGGATGCTTGAAAAATATACTAAACACGGTCGACATTTTGATGACGCCATTTGAGGATGTTCCCCCACAGGAATTCTGGGTAATTTTCACCTGTTAGATATTCAGGGCGTATACTATCAATAAATACCCAAATTCGCTGGTAGTATGGTAGTTGCCACTTGGCCCCCAAATTCAGCCTCAATCTACACGCCTATAAGGATGTTTTGTTATTTATTTTACGTTCATCGGGGTTTGAACAACAACAAAAAATAATCATCAAACTGTGTGAATCGGCGAGGCCATTCTCACGTAAGTTTGCGGATGATTTTTTGTTGTTATTGTTCATACCCAGATGGACATAAAAGAAATAACTTACTAACAATAAAAATAAAAGTTTATATTTTTTGGAATTAGTTTTTGGTTCTTAAACAATAACGCTGAATAAGACAAAGTATTAATATAAAGTGACGTCATCAGAAATGACATGGCCTGACGATGTAATGTTTACGTTCATTGAGAAGTGAACAAACTCCCGTTGCTACGGCTGGATCAATGTGATGACGTTATTTAAGAATTGAACGTGAATTTTTTTGAGTTTCATGCTAGTATGAAACGCAAAACCGCTTTACACACTGTATGAATGGCGTAGCGCGTTAGCACGAAGCCATTCATACTAAAGTGTGTAAAGCGGTTTTGCGTTTCATACTAGCATGAAACTCAAAAATATTCACGTTCAATTCTTATAATTCCAAACACATAACCATGTCATTAATGTAAACCTCTTTAAAATAAAAAGTGAACTCTATTTTCCAACTATTTACTATTTTATTAACACAAAATTCATACTCAACATTAGCGGAATGCCTATGGTAGTTTCGGCTTTTTTTCCGTCAATAGCCGAATGAGAGAATGACAATGTTACAATCATTAATACAATTCATATTAATTTTTTGCATTAAATATCAATACCAAGTAGAAACATTTTGAATTCACTAGAAACATATAACGTAAGTAATTTTAATAACTTTTAACCTGTAATAAAAATGTCTGAAGCGATCTATTTTGTATGGTATAATTTATATGTGAAGCGGTTGGTGTATGAATATTTAACTACGAACTGTGGATGGGCGCCATTTTTTTTTATTACTGTCCAGATTTACCAATTACGACGTTGAAATTACAGTTATAAAATATTTGAGTGCGTGAAAATTCCATGTGTTGATAGATTTGACATGGAGAAAGTGGTTTCAATGTTTCCGGAAATGGATGAAACAGGTGTGTCGCGAGTTTCTGTGTTTACTGGCCTTGTAATTGTGGAAGTGGCAACACAGGATGGTTTTGGCATGTGTGACTTCAAGTGGTGCGACACAAGTATTCGTGACATTTGACAGTGCCATGCTGATGTTTCGTTTTTGGAAAGTGGAACATTCTCTGTTGTAGCTTCGAATTGAAGCTTCGTTCCTGTGTCCCGACATGAACATGATATGCCTAGTTTCAAAACCCGAGTCGTTTAAAGATTGGATCACAGTGGCTATGTGTTGTGTACCGTGTACGTCATACTACAATGCTGTTGAATGCGCGTTACTGCTAATGGTTGGCATGAACTGACTGAATTTTGTTTTTGAAATCGCTTTTGTAAAAGACCAAATTCCATTGGAATTATACACTTTTTTTGGATCGACAAAATAGATTTTTAGCTGTGGGATTTTGAATTCACTATAAACATGTAACGTAAGTCATTTCAATAACTTTTAACCTTTAATAAAAAATGTCTGAAGCGACCTATTTTGTATGGTATAATTTATATGTGAAGATTTTTAGATGTTTACAAGTTTGACGGCAGACGATTACTGTTTGATGTCTAAAAATAGAATCTCAAGGAAATTCCTCGGGGATTCCTTTGTTGACATAATTCATAAAGTAGTTCCGGCTATATAGCCAAAAATAGTGCTAAACTGAGATTCATGGTGCTATGAATGCCAGTTTTTATCATCACGTGATACGAATTTAACCAATCCAAGGGTTTATAATAAAGGGATTTTTAGAGATTGGAATTATATTATAATGAATGTAATGGAAAGTTAATTACTGATAAATTACCTTCTACTAACTATAGTATTATAGCATTATACTTATAAGACATGAATAGCAGAAAAATGCATTATACTTATAAGACAGGACAATGTATCACAACAACCATTAGCAATACAACCATCATTCGACCAGTTCGGTATCGCCAATAACAATTATCCTTTACTTTGTCCTCGCACAATATCCTCATCCAGAGGAACTGCATGGTAACAGTTGTGTGTGCACCAGTTGTAGACATACATTGACCCCGCACTGCACGATAATTGTCAACAATGAAACAATGGTAATTCCAAGTCCAGATAGTTCAGGAAACATGTAATCAGCTACTAAGACTGTGGCATATATTGGATATGTCACGAATGACACCATGACTATGGAAATGAGATATGTGGTGAATTGTCTGTCAGCTTTACTGTCATTGTCCGGGACGCTGTGATTCATGGGATAGTCTGATGTCACCTTCGCCATCTTCTTTAGAAATCGACGAATGCTGGTAACCAAGTACGCCATCCCAGCTAGGGGTACAACGAGCAGTAGCAGGATTTGAAGAATCTTTAGTAGCAGACGCCATTCGCCGCCTAGCTCCAGACTCTGTGAGACGTACACAAGAAGGACGACTGGGGAAAGTGCACACACTGTGATAAACAGTGGCATCCATTTGCCAGAAATCTCTCCAACACGTGGCCCACTGACGGTTCTGTGAACCGATGACTGGAGCAGCAACCTTTCTATGATCAAAGCGGCCATTTTGCACACGCTGGACTGGTCTGACGACATCACCATCAGCGTGCACAGCTCGTGGAGTGCTGGAAGCTGGTTCTGTAGACTGAAGAACAGCTTTAGGAGGATCACGCAATCCAATATTGAAAGGAGTATGATGCATGCAGCTGATTGGAGTTGTCTCTTTCGTAGCAACAGAAAAACCGCCAAGCAGTTGCCAAAGACGCCAACCCAGACGAGGATGTTAAGAACAGGAACACATTCTTGTTGAAGATCAGGATGCATTCTGAGAATCTGTCACTTAAAGCTGTCCACAGCTTGTCTTAGTTTTATCTACAATATATAATTGTATGAAAAACACCTATGTTAAAAGGACCCGTTCACAATGAACAATATACATGTGCAAAAGCCGATAATTAATTAATGATTATTATCCACATTGTTCAACACAACAAGAGTATTGGTGAGGTATATTATACGCCCTCAGGAGTTTGTTGGAAAACCATAGATATTAATGAATAATATGTTATGGGTATGATTCAATTCTTATTATGTGAATATAGACAAATGATTTGATTTAGTTGTATCACAGTGACCTAGTAATAATACACGACACACCGCCATCCCAAGTTGTTCCTACATGTGAGGTTTTGTGGTCCTGTATGCATCTGTATGCAAGATATGGTCCGGACAAGGATTTACTGTTATGTGCACTAGACCGTGAAAAGTAGGTCACAGTGATCTAGTAATAGTACATGACACACCATCATCCCAAGTTGTTCCAACATGTGAGGTTTGATAGTCCTGTATGCATTTGTATGTGTGTGTGTGTGTGTGTGCGCATGCGTTAAGGTGGCAAGACGTTCTCTATCGGCTCTACAAAGTTTACAGTTTCTTCATGAATTAACCCACAACTTTGTTTTAAGAATGTGCTAGAAACGTTGTCAGTTCGAGTACCAAGGGTAAAGTTCGTAAAAGAACAGCTGAGATGATGTGAAATAGATATTCGACAATGCAACACTAATGGGCAGTTGGATCCCATGAAAAGCAATATGGCGGATCAGAAGACTGTTGCTGAGAAAAAATCTGGTCCTGCCAATGACAACTTACAACAGAGCCAAGCACATCAAGTAAGTGGTGATAGCATTTTATCACCACCGACATTGGCTAAGACCCTAATGGACATATTAGCCAATATCGAAATTCAGATTTCCAAACTTCCAGCTATTGAAGTACAACTTGCAGGCTTAGTAGAGTTACGGAAGAACTTAATGTAACGAAAGAGCGAGTAGGCGCACTGGAAAACAGCTATAAAGTTGTGAGCGACTCCTTTGATACAGCTACAGAACAACGTACACACATTAAAGCTACCGCATTGGAATTCGATAAAAAGGTTTCCAAACAGTTTCAAAAAGTTGATACACAACTGGACAGTAAAGTAAAGTTTGTTTTAGTTAACGACGCCACTAGAGCACATTGATATTTGTTTATGTTATCATCGGCTATTGGACGTCAAACATATGGTCATTCTGACACTGGGTTTTGTAGAGGAAACCCGCTGTCGCCACATAGGTTACTCTTTTGCGACAGGCAGCAAGGGGTCTTTTATTTGCTCTTCCCACAGGCAGGATAGCTTAAACCATGGCCTTTGTTGAATCAGTTATGGATCACTGGTCGGTGCAAGTGGATCACACCTACCCATTGAGCCTTGCGGAGCACTCACTCAGGGTTTGGAGTCGGTATCTGGATTAAAAATACCATGCCTCGACTGGGATCCGAACCCGGTACTTACCAGCCTGTAGACCGATGGCCTAAGCACGATGCCACCGAGGCCGGTCGACTGGACAGTATCACAGCACAAACAGACAAATTGAACAGTGACAAAACTGAATTACAGGAGACTATCTTTGATTTGCAAATTCGTTCCATGAAAAACAATTTACTCTTCGGTGGACTAAAAGAAAACCCAAATAAAAATTGTGAGCGTATCATATACGAGTTTATTGACAGCGAACTGAACATGGACACCAGTGATATGTATTTTGACAGATTGCACCGTGTAGGTAAGAGCACGCGTGAGAACGCTGACCGTCCATGCCCAATAGTGGTTAGGTTTGAACGGTACTGTGACAGAGAACACGTTCGTACATGTTAAAAGTCAAACCATACGGTATTATGGAACAATTTCCGAGCAAAATTGTTGAACGGCGAATAAACTAATTCCGCTCTTTCGCAGAAAAGAAAGTGTCATTCACTGCCGATAAGCTGTATATTGACGGCCAACGGGTCTATCTGACTTATATTACTTAAATATTATGTCCATTACCACTACAGAAAACACTTTGTAACTTATTTTGTTCATATTTTCTCCATACTGCACTCGGTGCAGTTTATGAGAATATAATTCATGTCTTGTCTTGTCTTGTCTTGTCTTGTCTTGACTTGACAGAGAAGCCTACTTCGCCGATAAATAATCCACCAAGCTGCAACATGCGACCAAGAAGCTCTGGATCTTCGCCCAACGACAACCCAAGCAAGCGAAACCGAACTAATCAGTGGCGACAATAGGGGGGTCAAGGAGGTTCCAATGCACATGATCAACCATGTGAAGAAGATATGTGCTCTAACATTAATCTGGTGTTCTTAAATGTGTGTGGTATTAAGTCGAAGCTAAACGTCCCAGAGTTTCACACTTTTATCAATAAATATGATATACTTTGTTTCTGTGAAACTAAAGCAAATGACCTGGATTGTATAAACATCCCAGGATATATATTTATTATGAAAAATAGAAAATGCAATTCAACAGTTAGATCAGGTGGAATTGGTTTAGCGATAATATAAAAATTTACTAATGTTGTAGATATTACAATCAAAAGCAATTGTGAATTTATCTTGTGGTTTAAAATTATGTCAAAACTGCTTTCCATTAAATGAGACCTAATTATTGGTATTGTGTACATTCCACCTGAAGGTTCACCATACAACACTGATAGCACTTTTACAGAAATTAGTTTTGAAATTAACAAAAAAATCCGACAAAACTGTCCAATTCTACTTGTTGGAAATTTCAACGCACGCACTAGGTTATTAAATGACTACACTAGTTCTGAACATGTGTCAAACTGTGACAACTTCAACTATTTACCAGATGATGTTGACAGTATTAATTGCGCTTTGGAGACAATTGGTGTACCCTTAAAACGATATAATCAAGACTTAGCCAAACCTAACAGTAATGGGTACAAATTGGTTGACCTGTGTAAAATTAATAATATTTTTATTATGAATGGGGGACTAGGTGCTGATAGTTGTATTGGTATGGTCACATGCAAAGGCGTTAGCCTGGTTGATTATGCAATCGCAAGTTATGATGTTTTTAATCTTGTACAACATTTTAAAGTTTGCGAATTTGACCCATTATTATCCGATATACATTCTCCAATTGAACTGTGTATCAAACAAAACTGTGATTTGTTCCAAATAGATATCCCCGAACGAATAATGTGACAGGCTCACGGAGATAGAATGGGACGCTTAGTGATCGATTCTTACAAGAAATTAACCAATCAGAGATCGACAGTATTGTGACCGGCTTACAAGACGGACGCACTACCTGACTAACGTTGACAACACAGTGAAGAAAGTCCCTGCTATATTTCTTAAAAGTGCTGAAAAAGCTTTTGGTTGCGTAACAACAAATAACATAAGAAGGAAAACAAAAGCCAAACGAGGTCATAAGCCATGGTTTCGGACGCAGTGTTTACAAAGCAGATGTAATTTCCACGTGGCCAAAATGAAACACCAGCTGGAAAAGTGTATGGCTAGTGAAGACAAGTTAAAAACTGCAAGCCGAAACTACAAACACGTTATTAAAGTCCATAGTGCTAAATATAGAAGCAAACTGGAGACAAATATTAATAAAGCCATAAAAGATGATCCCAAATCACTTTTTAAAATTATTAAAAACAAAGAAGAGTCCCTCTCTTGATGAATTTTATGATTATTTCAAAGTTATTAACGACTGTTCTGAGTTGACCGAAGAAGCGGAGTGTGATGTCGACGCGATTGCAGCGTCACGTGACAGGAGTACCTTCTTGAACGCGCCAATCACCAGAGAGGAGGTTCTCAAAGCAGTCAAGGAATTGAAAACGAACAAAGCGGCCGACCATGATGAAATAATAAATGAATATATCAAATGTACTATTGATAGTTTTTTAACATTATATGTAATACTATTTAACAGTATTCTTAACAGTGGTGTTTTTCCAGAAGAATGGTCCCTGGGGATTATTAAAACCATATATAAAAAGAAAGGAGACAGAGAAAATGTAGAAAATTACCGACCAATAACATTATTGTGTTGTTTAAGCAAGTTATTTACAAATATTTTAAATAATAGGCTGACTGTGTACATTGAACAAAACAATATCCTTACTGAGGCTCAAGCAGGATTTAGGAAAGGATATTCCACCATTGATCATACATTTTTCATCAATGGTATTATAGAACTACCAAAAAGAAGAATGAAGCAGCTCTACTGTGCGTTTATTGACTTAAAAAAAGCTTTCGACAAAATCTGGAGAGTGGGATTGTGGTCCAAATTGATAAATACTGATATAGATGGAAACCTTTTTAGAATAATTCACAATATGTATAATAACATAAAATCCTGTGTTAAAAAAGATGGTCTCCACTTTTATTTTCTTTATATTTAAGTGTGAAGGTGTGTCAGTTACTGCGTATGACATAGATATATACTCTGATCTTGGTCTTAATTTACTAACTATGATGTATGCCGATGATACCGCCCTACTAGCAACAGAATCTGAAGATCTTCAGCAACTATTAAACGCATACAAGGACTATTGCAAAAGGTAGAAACTTGAAATGAACGTAACAAAAACTAAAGTGGTGATATTCAGTGGAAACAAAAAGGACTATAGAAGTAAATGGTTTATAGACGACGTTCAGCTTGAAAATATTGACGAATATAAATATCTTGGCATTTAACTTCATAAAACAAATAAATTTAATTTATGTCAGAAAACCTTATTTGAACGGCACAGAAAACGATGTTTTATATATTAAGAAAATGTAATGAATTTTGTTGGTCTATAGAATACCGAATCCAATTGTTCGACTCAGTTGTTGTACCTATTCTGTTGTATGGGTGCGAGATATGGGGTTTTGCCAATCTCGATAATATAGAAAAACTTCATATTCAATTTTTAAAATAACTAACTCCATTTCAAAAGAATACTCCTATAAATATGTTACATGGTGAATTTGAAGAAAACCCCTTTACCTGATTGTATTTTACAGAATGGTTTGTTTTTGGGCTAGACTTTTAACAGGTAGAAGTACAATCAGCTATTTTATAAACAGTTTTTCTTACAGTCCAGCATATGTGACAAATTGTGTGAATCTCAAGTCAAGAATAATGCTATCTTGCAGTGAGTCCACGTGGCATACAGTAAACGTTTAATTTCGCAGCAGCTCTGAGACACCTAATTGGGTCTGAGTTGTTAATACTTTGAAAATGTACTGGCGGCAGGAAGTAATTGTAAACAATAACAAATTATCGTTGGATGGCAAACACTGGAAAGGGTCATGGGTGTTTCCATCTGTGTACACAGTAACCTTATCCTACACTGAGATGGTAAATTGTGCTCCCTGGTATTGTAGCAGGTTGCTAGAAGCTCTTAACAACTATAGAAAAACAATTTGTCAAACAAAGCAAAGCCTTAAAACCAGTTACAACAAATATATTTGTTATACTAATTATTACTTGAAATGTAAGCTATCATACCAGTTATAACAGATATATTTATTACACTAATTAAACACGAAATGTATCCTATCAGAGTAAACTGCACCACCTGTAGTGTTGAGCTACTGACTGAATTAATAATCAACCGTTAAGATAAGTTAATACGTTTAATGATTTTTAATACACAGTAATTTAATGAAACAAAATGAATACAGGGCCATTAACTATATTCGGCATTTTTCTTTAAATGTTTTCACTCGTTCTAAAGTGTCTACGTTTTGACATGTTCTAAAACAAAATTATGTTCTTCAACTTAATGTTTTAAACAGAAATTTAGAAGAATAAAATGACAAATATATTTACAATCAACGTGTAATGATTCCTAGCAGAATGCGCATTTTCGTAGGTTTTACAAAAATGCACAAAAATCTCATCGTGCGTAAGATGTTTGCATGCAACATGGGTCAGATGTTACTAAAACAATGTTTAGAAGTTATATGTGATTAAAACTTACTAAAATAATATGACATTAGCAAATAATTACCACAATTCTACTGTCCATGCAAGTAATATTACTAAAGGTACCCGTGTTGAAACCAAAATCTATTGATTGATATACTTTAAATTGCACATATATGCACTGGCGTATCTGGGTAGCCAGGGATTGGGCACAAGAGGACCTCTTTTTTTTTCACAATACCAACTTTTATAATGGATGTCACCCAATAAAATGTGTAAAAGCAGTGCCCTCTATCTCCACTCCGGTAAACGGACAAAACCCCACCCGGAAAAAAACCCACTGGATAAAACCCCACTGGAAAAACCCCCACTCGGACATAACCCCACACAGAAAAAAACCCACTCGGACATAACCCCACTCATATATCTCAATATATAACAAAATCGTATATACAGTATTTATTTTTTATTGAAACAAGTGTAATCTAGCCTACTTCCACCTCACACAGTGGCCGATGCCTTTCAGAACTTCCGAAATGGACTTGATGTCATCCCGTCTGTCAGTGCAGAGGTTATGGAGCTTCGTCTGCAGCTTCTTTATGTGGTGTCGTACCCGTTTTGCAGGTCGTTCACCACGCTCATCCATAAGTCGTGCAGTAGCAGCCTGGGTTTGATCCTTCCGAATGCTGTCTATGGCTCTCCAGATGGTTGGGTGGGCATGTCCAACTAGTTTCGCAAAGGAATTGTTCCACCCCTCACATATGTTATTGGTTCTGGATCCACCTTTCAATGTGATGGTGTGCACATTCCAGATGGATGGTGCGTACGCAGGGGGAATACGGCGCATACGAAGAGGAGGTACAGATCCATCTGATCGTTGAGGAGGCTGAATACGGCGATAAGATCCTGACACATAAGTGCTGTCAAAATACACGAGCAAGGGTTCCAGCCCATCAGGGGTGTTGTCACGCAGATAGGTCATCCCCTCTGGTACATCATTAACTGGTAGGAATGCCAGTCCATCAAGCATACCACAGAAAAGCTTAACATCCTTCTCTTCCCGATAGCGTTGAACAAGGCGAGACTCTGTATTTTCCTCCACGTGCTCTGCGTAAGATGGTAGAAGCATCCATGAACATTGACTTGTGGACCAAAGGTTGTTATTACTGCATTCATCACAGCTTGTTCAAAGTCGAGGGTGACAGTTACAGGATCAGCCTGGAATCCTAGCTCGCTGCAGCGATCCTGAATTGATATGAATAGTTCCTCATATGTGGATTGGTGCTTGTTTGGTAGAAATGCATACACACACGTCACAGCTGACTCACCGAGTGGAACACGAATCACATACAGCTGAGTAAACAACAGTGGAGCAACAGTGAATGTTCCATCCATAAACCATGACTCAGAACTGGCAAGGTGACGTAATCCGTCCCGAACACTAACATACGATCAGAGGAATCCACACCGTTGTCATATATGAGAAATCTGTCTCCATCACTTGAAGTGGTCCATTCATCATCTAGCATGACATCACGGAGCGAAGTGGGGTTCTTGGGCATATGTTTAGCCCGTTCTCGACGCAGTGCACGTTTGATGTGATCAGGTTTACCGAGTTCTGCGCGTACATCTACAGGTGTGTCACTGATGGAATCGACTAGGAGCTGAGCAAGTGTACCACGTGATGTGCCAGCACGCTCCTTCATGGCTGAACGCAGCTTTGCCACTGCTACAGACTGATCCTGTGGATCATGGCTATGTTGTGTGAAACTAACGATGGTCTTTATCTGGAAAGATACAAAGTCAAATATTCAGGCTTTAATTTAAATCTACCTGGACTTGGGTAATCTCGGCCCGTAACTAATTTTGAATACATTTCAATGCTAAAATAATAATAATAATAATAATAATAATGTTGCATATTAAATTTAAAGAAACAGCATATACATGTGCATACCATAAATATAACATGTATTGGGGAAAAGGTGGTCAAATTAATATCTATCTACCTACACACATACAAGTTAGTTATGATAACATAATTACCTCTAGGTCTGAAGTCACACCGCCTTTACAAGTAAATGCAGCTCTGCTGGAACACTCCCATCGAATATTCTTCCTGGCATACCTCTTAGTATACAAGTAGCCTTCGTGAATTAGCTTGAGACCACCCTTGTTGTTCTTGATAACTTCCATAGTTGTATTTACAGTTCTCAGGAAATGAATACTGACGTAGTATTCTTCAACCTTATAAGGGGTCCATCTGATGTAGAATTTATGACATACCCAATCAACAATGGGAAGCCCTAAATCCATGATTTCCTTGATCTCTTAGAAGAAAACCTGGCCTCCTTAATCTCTTGATCACAAAGTTCAGATAATCCTTTGTCATGGAGATCAATGCAATCAGTGCAACACTTGACTGATCAAAATACAAATGTAAACTTTATTCTTTATCATAATCTATTTTGTGAATTTTATTTATAATTTTATTCTTCCAAAACAGAAATTTCAACTTTATTTCATATTTTTCAGTTTTATGTGTAAAATGGTCACAGTGGGGTTTTGTCCATTTTTCTCATTTATTGATGGGGTTATGTCAGAGTGGGGTTTTTTCCAGTGGGGTTATGTCTGGGTGGGTTTTTTTCCAGTGGGTTTTTATCCTGGATTCCTCCACTCCACCCCCAATAAACAATCCTGGCTACCCTAATATATATATATATATATATATATATATATATATATATATATATATATATATATATAATATATATACTGAACGTAATTACTGCATCACAGATAAAGAACTACTAGCAGTTCGATATTTTGTGGAATACTTTCATCCTAATAAATAATGATGAAAGTATTCCACAAAATATCGAACTGCTAGTAGTTCTTTATCTGTGACGCAGTAATTACGTTCAGCTTTATTCAACGTTCTGCTAGCATAGGCTATGACTTTCTCAACACCATCTTGAACTTGACTGAGAACTGCTCCAATACCAAAATCTGAAGCATCTGTGTCGAGAATAAAATTTCCTCCATTTCTTGGGTTTGCCATGATATCGGGACTGGTGAGTATACCTTTTAAACCATTAAAAAATTGTTGACACTCATTGGTCCATATTAGTTTGCTATCATTCTTTGTCAAGCCCAACAACGGTTTTGCTACTTCCGAAATATTCTTGACAAATCTTCTGTAATATGAGCACACTCCCAAAAACTGACACGCTTCTGTGACATTTGAAGGTTCTTTCCATTGTAAAATCTTCGCCACATTATTTGGATCAGGTTGCACTCCAGCTGCAGTAACCTTGTGACCTAAGAAAACTACTTCGGATTTTATTAGTTCACATTTTTGTGGCTTTAATTTTAAATTAGCTGCTTTTATCCTGTCAAGTACAACTTTGAGACGTTTTAAATGTTCTTCAAAAGTAGCCCCGAATACAACCACGTCATCTATGTAAACAATGTAAGAAGTCCATTGTAAACCTTTAAGAGCTAATTCCATTACCTGCTGGAAAGTTGCACTAGCTGTGGATAACCCGAAAGGCATTCTCGTGAACTCGTACAGTCCATGCTTACTAATAAAGGCTGTTTTAGGTATATCTTCCGCTTTCATAGGAATTTGGTGATACCCCGAAATTAAATCTAAAGTGCTAAATATAGTGGAATTTGCTACTGCATCAAGACATTCATCTATTTTTGGAATAGGAAATGAGTTCCCTTTACACACTGCATTAACCTTGCGAAAATCTACACAAACCCTAACTGAATTATCTTTCTTACGAACCAAAACGAGAGGTGAACTCCAAGGAGAGTTACTTTCTCTAATGATCCCTTGAGCTTTCATTTTTTCTATCGCCTCCTTTTCTTCCTGACCAAAAGCTAATGGAACTCTACGAAAAGTTTGTTTAATTGGACGAATGTCACCCGTATCGATGGAGTGTTCAGCAAGATTAGTAAGACCAAAATCATTTTCATGTTTTGAAAATGTATCTGAATGATTAATGAGAAGCTGTGCCACTTGCACTTTTTCAGTTGTCTCCCTTCCCTTAGTTACATCTAAAAATAACTCAGTCATGTGCTCTGGCATTTGTTTCGTTAAAGTTTGCAGCTGTTCAGTTAAATGCTTTTTTGTGAATTTTGAACCTATTTGTTCAGTGATTTTTCGGATTTAACAAATGAAATTCTGCGAATGCTGCTCATATTTAATATTTCATTCTCATCTTCAATATCTAACAATGTAGCCACAATAGAATGGTTGGTTATACTCTCAGCTGATGCAA
>NC_054710.1:47932906-47985406 GCF_016097555.1 Gigantopelta aegis
AATAACAAACGGCTAGTCAACTGTAACCCCCCGAGCAGCAAATCTACAGTTATAGATAAAACAGTTATCAAACTCGGACTAGGTAAACTCATGTCAAGTTAACCAATGCAAAAGCTTAATGTGTAACGAAACTAAACGAATTTTTTTAAAATTAAATATAATAAAATTATAACTGTCCCCTGCCCCCCCCCCCACACACACACCCCCCACACAACCCACCCCCGATCCGTAATTAGGTCGAGCTGAGTAGGAATGGAAGTGTGTGTGTGGGGGGGGGGGGGGGGTGACAGTAGCCGAGTTAGCAGTCAGTAAATCCGACCTGTTTGATATTCAGAACAATTAGTGGCGCCATAATGATTGATAACAGTCTGATCGTTCGACAACATTCTTAATGGTGTTATAACTGAAAATGAAATATCTGAAACAATCTTAAAGTTAAAAAATAACAAAGCTCCAGGTGCCTATGGAATACTTAACGAATATCTCAAAAAATCTTCTCCTCTGTTAATCCCAGTCTATTTTAAGTTGTTTAATATTATATTAGACACGGGTATCATACCAGACAGCTGGACAGTGGGGATAATTAAACCAATATATAAAAATAAAGGTAACCCACAGGATCCCGACAACTATAGAGCTATAACTCTAATCAGTTGTGTTGGTAAACTGTGTACTGCCATTATTAATAACAGACTAAACCTTTTTGCTACTGAAGTAAACTTAATAAACAGGAATCAGGCTGGATTTCGCAAAGGTCATTCAACGAGCGATAACATAATTATGTTGTATGCATGTTTTACTGTCGATGTATCTGTCGTTTAGTAAACAAATTATACTGTACTTTTGTTGATTTTCGAAAGGCTTTTGACTCTGTCTGGCGTACGGGGCTATGGAGAAAATTAAAAAAATGTCAGATTAAAGGTAAATGTTTTAAAATAATTTTTAATTTGTATAGAAACATTAAATCATGCGTTGAAATTAATAATAAGAAATCTGATTTTTTTCCCCCCTTGTCTAATAGGCGTGAGGCGGGGAAAAATTTATTACCATTTTTATCTTCCATATTTCTAAATTATCTTGAAGATTTTTTAAAAATGCTTAAAGGTTCTCCTCTGGAAATAATTAAAGAAAACTGCCAAAACAAATTACATATATTTATTGAGATTTTCGTACTATTATATGCAGATGATACTGTAATTTTCTCCGAAACTCCTGAAGGTATGCAACATGCTTTAGATATATTTGATGACTATTGTAACTCTTGGAATCTTAGCATTAATGTGAGTAAAACAAAAGTTGTGATTTTTAGCAAGAGGAAGTCGAGGTCTAATGTTGAATTTATGCTGCAAGATGAACGATTGGAAATTGTGGATTATTACTGTTATTTAGGAATTTGTTTTAAATATAATGGGAATTTTTTGTAGACCAAGCTCAAAAAGCACTTTTATACGGAACAATAGCATACCAGTTCATATACAATTAAAACTTTTTGATTCATTGGTTGAATCGATTTTATTATATGGATCAGAAATTTGGGGTTATGAAAATTTACAAATAATAGAAAAAATTCATCTCCAGTTTTGGAAACGGATTTTGAAGGTAAAAAAAAGTACCCCAAATTTTATGGTATATGGAGAATTAGGAAGGTTCCCTTTAGAAATACAAGTAAAGTTACGAATGGTGTCATTTTGGAGTAAACTGGTTAAAGACGAAAATAAACTTAGTAGTATTTTATATAAATTAATGTTCTCTTTAAACAGTGGTGAAGGAAATCAATTTAAATGGTTGAAATTCATGAAAAAGTATTTTCGATAACTCGGGAATGGGGTACATCTATACCAATCAAAATAATGATTTCAAATCGTATAACCAAGAATTAAAACAAAACCTCTGTGATCAATTTATACAACAGTGGTTCTCGGAAATTACAAACTCTTCTAGGGGTCAATTTTATACATTATTTAAAACAGAATTTTATTTCGAAACCTATTTGTCGAGATTATCGTACCAAAATAGATGCTGGATAACTGACTTGCGTACGTCAAATTTAAGATTACCAATCGAAACTGGCAGATGGTTTAAAGGGACACACCCTAGTTACGGCTAGTTGTTAACCATTACGGCGTTGTTTTTCGCTATTAAACCCATTTTTTCACAAATAAAATTGCACTTTACTTACCGTTTATTATTTAGAATATACATTTCCATTCACCTGAAGTGTTTTTTGGTAATCCTGGTTTTTGTAATACCACAAAATGCATTTTTCGTATTTCATAAATCGCACGCACGTCTGAGAAAAAACCGTTGAGCAGACAAGGTCTAATCTATTTTTAGAGGGGATATTTCCATTTCAATGTCACAGACGTTGGTATATCACGTGACCGTTATCATTTTGGTTCGGTTTGTTTTCTCGTGCACGGTTCGCGCAATCAACATCCGATTTGTTGTTGTTCATTTGTGAGATTTTTCTTCACAGTTCGTGAACATTTTCAGTAACAATAAAGTTCAGACAAGTAAGTGTCTCAATACAAAACGTTACAAACCCTTAAAACCAATCATTTTGCAAAGTCTTACGATATCTGGAGAGGGGATACAACAAGGACAGAACAGTTGGAACATGTCCAGGAGAGGTGAAAGAAACGCACCCCAAGTCTGTGAAATGTGTCGTGACGTAGGCATTGTTGTGCTTCGAGCGACATCTACCGGTGACATCAGAATACTAACTTTCAAAATTATTTCAAGCAATTGGGACATGGGGATTCCCATGGTATTTATCGATATAAAACCTGCTTTTTCACTCCATTTGATAAAAACGTGATCTAAGTGTGTTACAGCTTTGTAGATTAACCAAATTATAATTTATTTTCGCTGGATGGAACTAGGGTGTGCGGCTTTAACGTTCCTAGAGAAAATAGAATAAGCAAACTTTGTGATACCGATATTGGAGATGAATACCATTATTTATTTAATTGTAAAAATTATAATATTGAAAACATTAGAAAAAAATATATTTAGAGAATAACTAACGAGCTACGAGGAATTACGGATTATCTGTCCCGAGTGAATTAATGTTGTAAACCCGAGCCTCTGGCGAGGGTTTTACAGCATTAATTCACGAGGGACAGATAATCCGTAATTCTTCGTAGTGAGTTGGTTATTCTCTTTATTACCCATTGTCAATCTTTAACGATTTTAAAAGTATATTTACGTTCTCGCTGATGTAACAACTAACAAGCTTTACCAGCCATAACAATATATTCATACGCGCCGTTACCGGTGCACACCCAACAGTATCCACCAAAGAATAGTTAAAAAAACAAAAACAGTCAAAATAATAAAATAAAAATATTTTTAAAAATTTGTACATATATTTTGATTTTTAATTCCGTAAATGTTCGTATCGTATAAAAATATTTGAAGTTCGTAGTAATAGTTTGACCGATAAATGGAATCATGAATGAACAAAAAGTAGTCCCGGCAGTATGTAATTGCCAATCAAATCTTGTCTTTTTAAAGCCAGCCAATCAGTGACTGTAGAAGCAATCTGCACACTGTGCAGAGATCGAAAAAATATTACCCCGTATATTTGAGCCCATATGGGTAATAAAAAACAATATTATAGAATTAATCCTAGCGTTTTTAAAATGAAAGGTATGCTGTCATTATGTAATGCACCATTATTAAAAAGCCTAGCTATATTTATTAAAAGATTATCTTGTCTTGTGAATTGACGTTTCTCCGCATATTTTAGCTATTTTATTTGCATATCTTGTGTTCTGTTAATTATAGATACTTCTATGTTGACGCCTGTTCTTGTCATGTATGTTAATTATGTATTTGAAAATGTCCTCTTGTTACACATTGTAATGTGTCTGAGTGTTGTTTAATAAATCTATAAATAAATAAAAAAATCTTGGTACAGTTTAGACTAAATGAACACTTAGGGACTGAATTATTTGTCCGGTGTTAAGTTTAGAGAGGTTTCCGGTTTAGAGAGGTTTCCGGTTTAGAGAGGTAAACTTTAGTATTAAAATTGTCCGGTGTAGAGAGAATTCCGGGTTTAGAGAGGGTCCGGTCTTGAGTGGTTTCACTGTTTGTGTGAGTGCGAGTGCGAGTGCGTGTGCGTGTGCGTGAGTACATGTGCGTGTGTGCGTGTGCGTGTGCGTGTGTGTGTCAATCTAATTAAAATTAGCTACACTGGTTAATTACTAATTTTAATCAGATTAGTATATGTATTCGCATTAATAATATGACGCATTATTTCTATGTTTTGTCTATGTGTCCCACGTTATTAAAACAAAACAAACAAAGATTAAAATTCTAACATATATCACAACTGGAAAACAATTCCTTGCAGGAAAGTCTGACTAATTGTTGACTAGTGCAGCAAGCTATGTGTCACACTCTTTTATTCATTTCATTTCAACTTATTTTCGTGCTTATATCCAATTAAGGTTCAAGCACGCTGTCATGGACACACATCTAAGCTATCTGGGCTGTCTGTCCAGGACATTGGGTTAGTTGTTAGGTGGTTAGTGAGAGAGAAGAGGGTGTAGTGGCCTTATACCTACCCAATGAGCCCTTAAGAACTCGCTCTGGATTGGAGCCGGTACCGGGCTGCGAACCCTGTACCTACCAGCCTGTAGTCCGATGGCTTAACCACTACGCCACCGAGGCCGGTACACTCTTTTAAAACAAAGATTAAAATTCTAATATATTTATAAAACAACTGGAGCACAATTCATTGTAGACGAGACATACTAATTGTACAATAATCTAACAAGATGCCAGCCATGCGTGATGATTGCAGGGTCTTTGGCTATTCTATCAGAACAGAACAGAACAGAACAGAACAGAACTTTATTACACTCTAAGCCATCGTTCGATGGCATTTGAGGAACACATATATACATACATATCAGCGTCAAGATAACAGGCTTCAATAAAACAAATAATTCATATACTGTACATACTAGAAGTCTTAGGAGGAACAGAAAGTTTTGTTAATAATAGTTATAAATTTACATAGCTTTCTAAGGATGCCAATTTTTTTACAATTAAAAAGCTGCTTAAATTTATGAATATTTGGTCTAATGGTATAATATTTATGAATATATTTACATCTTTCTTCAGTAAATTTTATACAAACAAATAAATAATGAAATGCATCACCAACGTCATCAGTAGAACAATAAATACATTTTCTCTCTGCATATAAAATATTGGACCACCTTCCTGTCTCAGTAGGTAAAAAGT
Source organism: Gigantopelta aegis (assembly GCF_016097555.1). NCBI lineage: Eukaryota > Metazoa > Mollusca > Gastropoda > Neomphalida > Peltospiridae > Gigantopelta > Gigantopelta aegis. Next base: position 47,938,163 of record NC_054710.1, read on the forward strand.
GATTAGCAATACGAAATCTAAGAAATACATTACACATAGTTTTATCCAATATATTAAAATACTTTTCAAAATTTAAAAGCCGACACGATACATCGCCTGTGAATGGGTTTTAACACGCTAATCCTGAGGTTGGCCGTTTCTTTGATTTCACTGTTCAAGTTCATTGCAACTTAGTTGGGTGAATTGTTCTTTTGTTATGACTTTGAAATATGTCTACATTCTTAGGAACATAATATGCTTGGAGTTGATCTCACCAAAAGCACTAAGGACTAAACAGGTTAACTGATGTGTACACATATATGTTAGTTAATTTCATGTCGCATTTTAGTCTGCCCACCGTCACTCGCATTAATTTAGGGACGCGCATGTATGTATGTATGTATGTATGTATTTGTATGTGTATGTGTATGTGTGTGTGCGTGCGTGCGTGCGTGCGTGTGTGTGTGTATCAAACAGATAACAATCCAATATGGAACCTTCAGAATATTTCAACGTGTGCTTAAATACTTTTAAAACCTTTAATGATTTTTTTTTTAAGTTTATCATCGAGGGATTGTTCAATACTTCGACGTTTAGTTTCACGTCCCATGTTGAAAATCGATACAATACAACGAACTCTGACGTCTTTTGAACACCACAAAGCCAACATTATGTTTGCCTACTATTTATTTTGCGAAGTAAACGGTTTTAAAATAAAGTCGTATTCAAACAACAGGAAGACAGCGGTTTAAATTCAATGTTGTTTAGTCGATCCGTGAGAAAAAACTATAAATATTTTTGCGAAGAATATCAAAGCTACCACGCTGTCATCTTTGTTTCCTTCAGTGGTATTTGCCAAACGTACCCAGTTACCTGTAACGGTGATTATGTATTCAATGGCTAGCGGTAACAAGTGCATATTGTCTAAGCTATGTTCGCAGTCGGATAATCAATTCGAAGACGGCGAAGTGGTTTAAACAATATTCATTGACCTATATTAATGCCTCTCCACACATACTTTGTTACATACAATTTATAATATACACATATAGCAGTTGACATGTTCTTCAGAGAATTAGAAACAATTAAATAATTTGCACACAAACATAAAAACAAGTCTAAATGACCATTAAATTAATATACTTGTCCATGCGTGCACGTGCCCACGTACATAAATATACCCGATTTCCTAAGATTAACTTACATCAGTGATTCTCGCCCACAGTACAACAGCCAAACTTGCAAGTGACAATGTAATGTAGGATAAATGGCTTTAAGAAATTAAAACGTGAATCGTTCTGACAATTCGAAAAAGTTATGAATAGATTCTGCCAGACGTAAATTAAGGTCCAGAGGGTAATCATTATTACCACGTAGCACTGTATGGAGATCAAACCCACCATTATAAAAATACATTGCTGTACGAATGTTATCATACAGAGGACAGACAAATAGGAAATGTAACGTATCTTCATATAGATGCCCATAACTACAAATGGAATTATCATAAATATGTCTTGTATATCTATAAGCGTTGAGGTCAATGCATTCTAAACGAAGTCTACTATGAATTATTTGGTTTAAGCGTGATCCGAATTCTAAACATGTCTTATTTAACCCATTTATCTGCGGGGATATACAATTTTTAAATTTTCTAAAAGATTCTATGTGTCTTATATTTTCATCAATACTATTCCAGTCACGAACTGCTGAGGGTAAAAACGATTTTCTGTATAATTCTGTTCTTGCGTGAATATATTGGAATTGGTCAGCATTACGGAGTGAGTGATTTCCAGAAACTGTTTGGGGTACCAGCGATGATAAATACTGTGGAGTTATGCCTTTATCCATTTTATAAAAGGTACATATTTTGTGAATTACACGACGTTGGTTTAAAGGACTGAATCCAGTTTTGCTATAAATTTTCTCATGACTTGTTCCCTTAACAGCACCACATATTGTACGAAGGGCGTCCAACTGAAGTGTTTCTAATATATTTGCTTGGGCTTCTGTACAATTATCCCAAATATAATCACAATAGTCAAATACTGGCAAAATAAAAGATTTATATAATGTTTCTAGTGTTTTCCTTTTTAGGCGATACTTTAAACTACGGAGACAATTTATCATTGGGCTAACTTTATAAACAAGCTGTTCTATGTGACAATGCCACTGGCCGTCCATTTGGAATGTAAGACCAAGATGTTTATGATTGTTTACATCAGTTATTTTTGAATCTCCTAAGAATATATCTGGTTGGATCTGCTTGTGGATCTTTCTAGAAAATGTTATTGATTCTTTTTTTTCTGGTGAAAATTTAACCTGCCACTTCTCTGCTCAGCTTGATAACAAACTAAGCTGTACGACACCCCACTTGATAATCATCTAAAACTACATAGAGAGAAGTGTCGTCTGCAAATAATTTAATATTACTCTCAATATTCTCCACTATATTATTTATATAAACTAGAAATAAAGTGGCCCTAGCACTGATTCCTGAGGCACTCCTGCAAAAATAGGCTTATTATCAGATTTAAACCCATTGATCACAGTCTTCTGCATTCGTTTTTCTAAGTAACTTTCAAACAACAGTAAAAGTCTTCCACTAATTCGCTTAGTCTGTAATTTATATAATAATCCTTTATGTCACACACGATCGAAAGCCTTACTAATATCACAGAATACCGCTTTGACTTCTTTGCCCTCATCCAATGTTTGTAAAATAAAATTATAAAGATCGGTCAATTGATACAATGTACAATCCACCAGACCTAAATCCAGATTGCAAATTAGATATTATATTGTTTTCCAAGAAGAAATTGGATACATATTTTAAGACACACGTTTCGAATATTTTTGATAAACAACTGGTGAGAACCACTGGTCTGTAATTATTACACAAGTGAATGCTCCATTTCTTATGGATTGGACTTATAAACGATTGTTTCCAAATATCAGAAAAAATGGAATATATTAAAGACATGTTAAACAATTTTGTAAGTGGTTTGATTAGATGTTTTCCGAAAATTTTAATAATTTTATTACCAATCATATCTGGACCGTTAGCTTTTCTTACATCTAATGACTTCAATATATCGTTTAACTTTTCTTCTTTTATTGAGATATCACTCAATTTGTTAATGGCTTTATATTTATCTGGTACATCTTTATCCGGATGTTCAACTCTGGCTTGAGTAATAAAATAATCATTCAATATATTTACAATATCTTCCGCCTCTTCATAAACAATTCCACCACATTCGATTAATGGGATCGTATATTTGGAGTTATCCTTTTTATTTAAATATTGTTTAAGGACCTGCTACCAAACTTTACTACCATGTTCATTATTTAGAACATTATCCAATTTTGTATTATAATCAGCTTTAGCTTACGACATTTGCAAGTACTTTATTTCGCGCCTCCCTAAAGGACTCCCAATCCTTCGGTGTATTTCTATCTTTAGCCTTCTTGTGATATTTATTTCGTTTTCTCATTAATTTTCTAATATTTCCATTCATCCACGGAGCATCATTACGCCTAATAGTAACAGTTTTGTGTGGAATAAATTCATTACAAAAATGTGTTATAGTATCAATTAATAAGTTTGCTATAATATTTATATCTCTACTAATAAATATACTTTCCCAATCATAATGTTGTAAACTATTTTGTAAACCTTGGTTATTGGTATTTTTATAATCATAAATTTGGTAACAATTTGCTTTTTTAGTTTTAAAATTGAGAAGAACGTAGCACAGTGATCACTACAAAATGGAGGCAATACACCCTTTTCGAATACCATCTCAATGGACGAGACAAAAATCAAATCGATAAGCGTTCTAGAAGTTGGTGTGGTTCGTGTCGGCTTGGTAATAATCTGATACAATCCAAAGAACTGACAAAAGTGATCAATATGAGGATGGAATGGACGTAACAAATCTTCATTAAAATCACCTATGACAACAGTTTTAATCATCTTATCATTCGCAGATTGTAATGAATCAGAGATTAAATCCCAATATGCTTTATTATAATCAGATCGGTAAAAACAGCCAACAAGTACATTCTGATTCTTAAAGCAAATGGTAATCCACACTGCTTCAAGGCCGTCTTGTTCTATGTCTGGCATTTGCTTAATATAAAACATTTCTTTGACATGAATAACCACACCACCACCTCTAGTCAACCGATCTTTACGGACAGGAGCATGGCATCCCGGAATAACTATTTCATTATTTGTAATATTTGGATTCAACCATGATTCAGAAATACAAATTATTCATAACTATTAAGTTCGACATTAATTAAATCAAGTTTGTCTCTTAAACTACAAACATTCAAATGAATAATGGATATATGATTACCATCTGGTCCTGGATTTGGATGTACATCACCACAACATAGTAGAAATACTAAGGTCATACGAATACCGACTAGACCAAAACAATGGAACAAATAAATTAATACATAGGTACTTATAATCATCTCTAAGTTATCACCTGCATGTGAAGACGGCGAAGTGACTTCACTAAACAATTATTAGTCGCGCGATAATGATTGACAATAATTGTTTGATCGCCCGATTGTCAGAGATAGAGTAGCACTAAATAAAGAGTTTGGGGCTGAATTATTCGTCCGCCGTTTAGTTTACAGAGGTGAAATGAACAGAATTTTGAAAATAGCAATTTTTAAAAGAACTTAGTAGGATTAAAAAACAATAATTAAAAAAAAAAAAAAATAATAATAATTTACAAGCCAAAAATAAAATGAATTGATTCGGCCGAATATTTATATAATTTGGAGCATTTCTGAAGGACAGTCCAGAAATAAATAAGAGAAAGAAGAGAGGATCGGACTATTTAATAATATATATAAAAAAAGGGTAATTTCGACATAAAATTTGGAACGAAGGTCTAAAAGTTTAAAGTCCGATCTATATGTCCACGCGAGTGGCCTCGTTAAGGCCGTTAGGGGAGAGGTTGGCGACTACTGCGAGCCGATGTCCGGAGTTGCAGTCAACGATGGGATGAGTTGCTTCTTAGAGAGCAGATCTCTGATGACCACGAGGTAACCGGCGCCGCAGATCGTCTTGACGATCCTGTGGATTGTTAAATTGTCCATCTTGTAGAGGAGGATCGCTTGTCGGTAGGTCTGCTGGCGCCGGTGCGTCGTTGAGCTCTGGAGCCGTAGGTTGTGGAGCTCGAAGTGGCTCTCGTCTGGCAGCGGTCTCCAGTGCTGGTTGCAAAACCGGCCTCTCAGCTTCGCCGTATCGGTCGTGTCGCCCTGGACGTAGTCCCAGTACTGAGCCTTAAGTTTCCCCAAGGCCAATTGCCAGGTATGTACGTCCTCCTCCGAGAGTGTCGTCTGTTGGACAGGCTGGCTTGCAGGAGATGTTGCTTTCCTCTTGACGACCGCAGGGCGCTTCTCAATGGGAGTGGTCTGTATAGTCGACCGCTTCACCGGAGGCGCTGGAGTGGAAGTGTATCGAGGCGGCTGCGACTGGGCCATGGCAGTGTCCAACAGGTCGCTCGGCACCTCCGCGGTCGATTCAGCCGGTGGCGTCTTCTACCTCTTCGGTGAAGCGGGGGGTGGCGAAGCAGACGGGACCGCCACTAACGGTTGAGCCGCCAGCGTTGGTGCCCCCCCCCACCCCCGAGCCGCCCCTGCAGCGCGTTCATTCCTCCGTCCTCCTCTTCCTCTCCTCTTCTTATTGGAGTTCGCGTCCCCGTACACCAAAGTCACGGTCGCCCATGACCAGATATACGCAACGCGGAACTCCAACAACATTCCAAAGCTTGCCATAAGTCCCCCCAGGTGGGGGGGGGGGGGGGGTAAGTTCAAAGCGCACGTCGACACGTCTAGCTTCCTAGCTGTCTCTCAGTGGAATGTACAGTCAGAGACCAAGCTATGTAATTTTTTGGCAATCGCCGAGTGCTCCACAAGGCTCAATGGGTAGGTGTAAACCACTTGCACCGATCAGTGATCCATAACTGGTTCAACAAAGGCCATGGTTTGTGCTATCCTGCCTGTGGGAATCGCAAATAAAAGATCCCTTGCTGCTAATCGGAAAGAGTAGCCCATGTAGTGGCGACAGCGGGTTTCCTCTCAAAATCTGTGTGGTCCTTAATCATATGTCTGACGCCATATAACCGTAAATAAAATGTGTTGAGTGCGTCATCAAATAAAACATTTCTTTCTTTTTTTGGCAATCGCCGACCACCACAAAATAGTCAAAGATTTCCGCTCTAATACCACAACTATCCTATGTTTGACGTCAAATACATTTACATCAACAATTTTCGAGTTCCTTGATTAAAAATAAATAAATCAGATATTAATCACTAATACGCACACTACAGAAAGAAACCCGACAGCACCCACATTCAGCTTAGCTTCGGCAAACTCCGGACAGCAGAATTCTAAGTTCGCCAACCTATTGCTACTATTCCACACAGACCACGAATCCCACGAATCGCTACGAATTGATAAATTTTAGGATTCGTAGTTGAATCGTAATCAGTTCGTGAAGTTCTTAACTGATTCGCATTTATTCGTAGTCAGTTCTTGCAATTCTTGAGCGATCGGGAATTCGTGGCAAAAGTTTTGAGCTGTTCAAAATTTTGGCCACGAACTCCCAATTCCAAAAAATCGTAATTAATTCGTAACAAATTCGTAGTGCATTCTTAGGCATTGTAACTGAATCGTAATCGATTCGTAGGCATTCGTAGGTATTCTTAACTCAATCGGGGATTCGTGAATTGGAGGCTGTGACCACGAATCGGCTACGAATCTGTCACGAATCCCACGAATACACGCCGAAGCAGGTACGAAGCAAGTAAGAACTATCTACGAATTCACAATAGCGTACGAATCAGCTACGAATCCGCTACGAATCCCACGAACCAATCACGAATCAGCTACGATTGCCGGCGAATTGGGTATATAAGGAGTTTAACATTGATTTCAGGTCAATTAGCTGCTTCTGCCATGAGCTCAAGACGAACTCCACAAATCAGCAAGATGCCAAAAAAAGCTGCAGCCAAGGGCAAGGGGAGAGAGAAGACCAGCAAGAGAACCAGGAAAGCGGGAGAAGAAGGCAGCCCCCTCAGAGTACCTACCCCTCCACCTGCAGATGAACCAGCTCCAAAAGTGGAGGAAGATGTGGCAGATTCAGCAGCAGAGTCAGTGGCTGGTGATGTTGGTGATGATGAACTAGCAGCTTCTTCCCAGTCCAAGAGCAAGAAGGCCAGGGTCTTGTCGAACCTCACAGAGAAAGAACAAGATGATGTGGCCCTCTTCCTTGAGAGGAATGACTTCTTCTAGAACAAGAGGCGGACAGACCACATCTTTGCCTCTAAAAAGAATAAGGCGTGGGAAGACCTGGCCCGGGAGATGGGGAAGGAGGTGAAGGCACTGACTATATTTTTTGAGAGCATCCGTACCCAGATAGGGAAACTCAGGAGGAAGAAGAGTGGGCAGGCAGCTGTTGAGATGACAGACCGCCAACAGTGGATATGGACCGATTCCAGTTTCTGCTGCCCCACATCCGATAAGTCACCCGCCGCACAGTCCAGCGCTTCCGGAGTGGCGCCACCACCAGCCAGGGTGAGGAGGAGTCCCAGTCTCCAGTGACCACCACTCCCGGGAGCTCGACTGTGACGGTGTCCAGCACCAGGGGAGCCAGAGGCAGATTGAGGGAGGCCGAAACCCTGGACCAGGAGCTGCACACCTGCAAGGACCGCCAGGAGAAGCTGTTACAGATCCTGCAAGCCCCTGCTGTGCCCGACATCCCCCACCCGGAGAGGTTAAAGTTCGCTGAGTACCTCGGGTATGCTTTCCAGAACCAGAAACTGAACATTTTAGTGGTAAAAACGAGCATTTATAAACACTAATAACATATATAGTAAAACATTTAAACATCAAAATATCAACAGTCATCATTCAATTATCACTCACTCCCGCTAGTCTCCCTTGCCACGGAACTGAACCTGCTTCACTGTTAAAAGAGGCCTTAAGATAGTCCCTCATCACTTTGCCCACACGATTGTCTCTATTAGGTGCCTGGGCCTGGGCCTGGGATATCTCCTCCACCTGTTGGTCTGCCCTCCAGGCACCAGGGATGATGTTGTTGTCCTCAACCTCCCGGTCCACCTCTGAATTTCCAATGGTAGGGAACCTGATCCTGAGCTAGTTGTGGAAGATGACTCCTGTCTCCACCAGTAACTGCACCACTTTAGGTCCTTTATCCAGAGTGCCCAGGAAGCATCTCCATCTGTTGGCCAGTATTCTGAAACCATTCTCCACCACACGTCTGCCCCTGGAAAATCTGTAGCTGGCCACCAGCATGTCATTGTCCAGACCCCTCCTGCCATAGGGTTTCATAAGGAAAGTCCTCAGGGGAAAGTCATCTTCCCCCAGGATGTAGTAGGGTGTGTCTCTGTCATCATTGGGCAGGGGATCGCTGTCAGGGAAGTTCATGGTGTTGTCATCAATGCACTCTTTCAGTTCTGAAGCACCAAACAGCTGTCCGTCGGATTGATGACCTTCTCCACCAGTGTCTATCCAGATAAACTTATAATCTGCATCCACAAGGGCCAGCAGCACCACGGAGAAGAAGCCTTTGTAGTTGTAGAACACACTGCCTGAGTTGTGTAGTTTCCTGATGGCTATGTGCTTGTCATCCAAGGCCCCCAGGGCATGAGGAACATTCCACCGGTCTTGGAACTGCTGGCAATGGCCTTCCAGTCCTCCTAGGTCCTTAGCAGTGGCATAACTTCATCCTTTAGCTCCTGTATGATGGCCTGACAGACTTCCTGCACAGTCCATACCACTGTGCTGTAGCCACATCGGAAGTCATACTGGAGGGTGTGATACCGGTCTCCTGTAGCCAAGTGTCTGAGGGTCATGGTCAGCTTCATTCCGGCATCTAGGGCTGGTCTCATGTGGGTGTCCCTCCTCTGGATGACTGGCCTAATCCTGTTGAGTAGCTCATCAAACATTTGGGGTGGCATTCTCACATAGTTGGCAAAGGCATTCTCATCTTCCACCCTCAGCTCCTGCATCAGTCTGTTGTAGTGACCATATCCTAGCCTTCTAGCTGGTGTCAGCCACGGTCTAACCCACCACCTGGGGACTCTTCTCCTTCTTCTTCGAAGCAGTGTTCTTCTAGCTATCAGCAGCTGGTGTTGATACTCCAGTTCCAGTACTACAGCTGCTCTACGTTGAACATCCATTTTGAAACTGATGCTCAAGCAGGGGTGAGGGCCTTTTTATACCTATCTTGAGGGAAAAAACTGTCAAGAATAGTGACGAATTCAATTTTAATCGTACCTGATTCTTAGATGCATTCGGCATATTCTTAACTGCTTCGTAACCGATTCCTAACATTCGTGCAGTATACGTAATTGATTTTTGTAAATAGTAGTGAATTCTCGACAATATTCGTGCGATTCGAGCCGAATCCCACGAATATTCGTAACTCTATCGTACCTGTATCGTAACTGAATCGTAGAGCGTCACGAATTGGACCATTCTAATTTGCAAAATTCCACGAATGCCGTCTCATACTATAATACGACAAATGCCCGACAATCACAAAAAAGAAAAAAAGAAAAGAAGTTAGTTTTGTGTAACGACACTAACAGAGCACATTTTATCATTAATCATGGGCTATTGAATGTCAAATATTTGATAATTTTATCAGTGTTAGAGAGGAAACACGCTACATTTTATCATTAGTAGCAAGTGATCTTTTATATGCACCATTCCACAGACAGGATAGCACATACCATGGCCTTTGTTATACCAGTCGTGGTGTTCTGGGTGAAGCGAGAAATAGCGCAATGGACCCACCGACGGGGATCGATCCCAGACCGACCACACATCAAATGAGCGTTTTACCACTGGGCTGTGGACAATCACCAAATTGACAGAGTGGTACACACACACACACACACAGAGAGAGAGACAGAGAGAGAGAGAGAGAGAGAGAGAGAGAGAGAGAGAGAGAGAGAGAGAGAGAGAGAGAGAGAGAGAGAGAGAGAGAGAGAGAGAGAGAGAGAAAATATTACATTCACGTTTTCTCAAGGTGAAAAACGTATTTGATCTACGAGTCGTATGCCTGCTTGACATGTGCATCACGCTGGCATATCAAAGGCCGTGGTATGTGCAATCCTGTCTGTGGAATGGTCCATAGGCCTATAAAAGATCACTTGCTACTAATGATAAAATGTAGCACGTTTCCTATCTAACACTATGATAAAATTACCAAATATTTGACATCTATGGTGAGCTGAAATTACTCTTTGAATTGTAGTCTCAGTGGAGCAATGAGGAGCAAGAGTAACAGCTCCCCTATAGGTAGCACTAAACCAAATAACTTCCGGCTGGGTCAAAGTTCGAGGTGCACCCAACTTTTGATAGAGAAGTGAACACCACAAGTCCCGTGATTGATGATAAGGAAGACAGCAGACGTGAATGTAAGCGAGGGGATTCGAGTGTCAAACACACTCCTGCTCAAGCAGATATTCTGTTTTCTTTTCAATACGTTTTCTGGGGGAACATGTTTCGACCCTCCCCCTCCCAATAAACTTCGCTCACCAGTCTAGATCACACGCCCCCTGCTCAAGTTCCTGCACAAGCACCCAGAAGTAAACCAAATAACTCCCGGCTGGGTCAAAGTTCGAGGTACACACAATAGAGAAATGAACACCACAAGTCCTGTGATTGGTGATAAATGTGAGTGTGTTAGTTGTATATATAAACAATTGGTTTCATCTGGGCAAAAAATGTATGCAATTTTATTTTATCTAGTACCATTGTGTCAAGTAGTCTTGTGCTTGAAACATGTATGGGGTACCTGTAAAAAAACCCACAGAACTCGAATTTTGCGCGGAACTAGGGTAGTCGTTATCTCAGAAATGAGCAGCTTGACCCCCATTATTTTTTGAGTCACTTTAAGAGTGAGGGGTGGTAGTATTTATATCTGTGGTATTTATGTCGATTGTTACACTGCAGGTAGGATGTTTAGCCACATATGTTACTATTGTCGTCTATGGGATTTGATTTCATAGTATACACCCATAAACAGTTAGGTCTGGAGGTTATAATAGTTAATGCATTTGGCTTTTTATCATATCTAACTGTAAAAACGTCTGGAGGATGGTGGGAGGAGTCATTTCACTGCATCATTCAACAGGTTTCTCCTTTAACGCATGGAACTGAACACACATTTTGAAAGCCTAGTTATGACCCTTTTAACCACTATGCCACAAAGACGCCTCATTTAAAAAATCACAGAAACAAGACCTTGGATATTATTGTACACTTTATTTCTGTGTAGTTAATTGAATTCAAACTTTAATGCATTCTGCTTCAAGGAGGAATCGACATCACAAACACTTAATACCATTCAATATTCAGACACTGTAAAATTGTGTGCATCTCAGTGAAAACAACAGATAGTAATATCACAGGTGAAATTTAACAACAGCCTACCATAAAATAACTCCAGTGTTGTTCCTGCAGCCAGGATTTTATATTGGGGGGGGGGGGGGGGGGGCATCAAACTGTCTAGTAGTCATTAACAATGGGTTGATGGGGAGGGGGGGGGGGGGCAGGTGAGGGTGTCAATGGTAGGGGACATAGGCATTACAGGCTCTCATTTTTTGTAGTGGGGCAAGGCTGATTTTTGCCAGAAGTGAATGAAAATGCCCGAAACTGGATAACAACATTTATTCATATTAACATTACTGCCAAACAGCTATATAGGTTTCAAACGAAACACTGCACATTTTTACAACCAATTTACAACTAATATTGTGGGAAGAATAATGGAAATACAGGGTAAAAAGGTATCGTGTTAGCATATTTTGCCTGAATATTTCTATTGTTTTTGCCCGAATTTGAGGATTTGCTCCAGCATTGAAGGTCAGAGTGCCCCCCCCCCACTTCATTTTTTTTTGGGGGGGGGGGGGGGCATAGAGGTCAATTGTCCAATCTAATATGTAATGATCTTTTAAACGTGTAAATATTATATGGTACTTGTGATTGTGTGTGTGGGGACTATGGAAAGAGATACCCTATTTTTTGTTTACTTCAGTTTTAAATAATAATAAAAAAGTACTAATTTTCAAAAATGGGCCTTAGGATCATTCACAGCTGTAAAGTGCCCCCCCCCCTCAATCCAACATTCTGAGATATACTTTACAGACAGCCATCTGTTATTTAAATGATTTGCTATTTGCCACTCTATACGAAAACCTTTGATGTTCAACTCTTAGTAATTTCTCATACACAATATTAAAAAATAAAAATGTGACATTAATGATATTTATGCAAATTTAAGCAACTGCTTACCGATAATATGCAAAGTTATAGTTGCAAGACTGTACAGGTAGGGGTGGTTTTGCAAAATGGTAGTTTAGGACAGTTTAATAAAAAGAGGCCTATACCATAACCATACCCTTCATAGAGTGACCCCACCCCAACTCCAAACAACAAAGCAGTGTCCACTCTCTTGCTGATCTGTAGAGTGCTGTACAGGTATATAAAGAAAACTACAATGGAAGAAATCAATTTGGAAATCTTCAAACCTAACTGGATATAATGAGAATGGATCACTAATTGAACAATATACATACTTTGCATAGGTTAGTGATATGGGGTGGGTGGAGAGGTATGTAATTATATATAATTAACGTTCTACTATTTACACTATAGGAAAATGGAAGGTAAAATTTACAACACCTTTTGAAAATAAGATAATAAATATTCCTTAATACAGAACAAAAGCGTATTACGTAAAAGGTAATTTATACTATTTTAAAGATTTTAATAAATCTATTTTACATTGGTTTGAGAGTAATATGTCTTTTTAATGAAACTGCAGGTACTTTTAAAACCTGAATACAGATAATGTTGTGATTAAAACAGAATTAAGTTTATGTCATAAGATCGAAGGGCACATAAGGTAAACAAGCAAAGTCAAGAATAAATATTGTACCAAGTGGGTCATGTCTCATGTCAAAAGGTTTCCACAGTTACCAACATACAGAAACAAACTGAACAGCATATCGTAAACTAATCTGTACAAATTATGAAATGACAACATCAAAAGATTACATTAGAAAATTTAGAGTAATTGGAATGTACTAATTAAGACAACATGATCAAAATTAAATAATAACACAGAAAAATAATAAATTGACACAAATTCAATTTCATTAAATATATGGGGAAATGTAACTTTTTAAGACATTTTGGGTTACACTAGTTTCATCTGTTAGGTTCGTTAACAAAGAAGTATGAATTTCTTGATTTACGGTAGGAAAACAGAATTTAAATAAAAATGTGGAATAAGTGTCAGGAATTATTGAAGAAATATTAAAAATCATCACCATGGACTTTGTTTACAATCTAATGCATATATACACTGTGTACAAATGAGGCCAGATATTGTTTATTTTATGTTTTATGGGTTAATTCTTACAAAATTCTCACACAATACAATGTCGGGAATTGAAATAAAAATAAAATTAAAATACCAGAAAACCGCTATGTCATATAATATAAAAACTGAAATAATTTATATTCTTTATGACATATAACATGTTACTTAATTCACACATATAACACTGAATTTATGTACTGAAAACAGTGTCCAAAGAATTCAAACTTTAATTTTAATTTTTTTTATTTAACACATGCAGTGGTTATAGAAAAGGAACTTTTTTCAAATTAATTTTTATTCTAAATGAAGAAAATTCATGTTGGCGGGCCTGTAAAACATAAAACACAAATATCTGGTAATGCAGGGGAGATAACTCTGATTTCAATGAAACATTTTTGATGACATTATAGCTCCTGTATATTGCTGTTTGAAATAGAATTCTCAACACACTTTCAGATTATACACACAGACAACAATCATTGTCAGTCCTCTGGTCCACATTTCATTCTTTTGGGTGTTTTTACTCGTAATTACAATTTAAAATTTCATAACATGCACTTTGATATTAACACAAAATAAATCTATGACAAAACTAGAAATACATGACAGTATATCCAATATGGACATTAATATGTCCTTGATTTTCGCGGAATTGTACGAACAGCCTTTTTGACTGTTATAAAATTGTGACTCTTTCGCTTGTAGGAAGCCATTCAAACACTTCACAAGTCATAAAAATAAATTAAAATGTAAATGTGGAAACCAGTCTATCATGGGAGATAATTTCCAACTCTCCTGTCACCAAATAATGTGAAGCAGACGCAACAACAACTGATGAAAATGATTTGGAATGATCTGTATACGTAAATCTTGTTTGTTTTGTACAGTCTGTAGCTTTGATATAAATTGTGTTATCTATCTAAACATTACAACTAAATCTACTGCTCCCCAGTTTCTTCACCGTCTGCAGGAGGAGCCTCCTCCTCCTGTGCTGTCATCTGCTCCTCACTCTCTTCCTGTCTACTAGTCTCCTCCTTCCCTTCCTCCTGTTTTGCTTCCTTTATTTCCAACACCTCTTTCCTGGCTTTAAACCCTTTGAACCCAGCCTGAATTTTCACTGCAGCTTTCTCAACTTCAGGGTCGTTGAGATCAATGTCAATTTCCTCTTTTTCACCTTCCTTCTGCTCCTGCCCTGTTGTTTCTTCTTCTGCCTTCTTTTCCTCCTCCTGCTGCTCACCAGCTTCCTGTTGCTCACCGGCTTCCTGTTGCTCACCAGCTTCCTGTTGCTCACCAGCTTCCTGTTGCTCACCAGCTTCCTGTTGCTCACCAATTTGCTCAGCACCTTCCTGTGTTGCCGACTGTTCTTTGAGTTCGCGACGCACCTTGTAACCCTTAAAGCCACTCTGAATCTTAATGGCCGCTTTCTCGATTTCAGGGTCATTGAGGTCGATATCTACTTCCTCTTCTTCCTTTTTCTCTTCCTCCTTAACGTCTGATGGTTCAGCTGTTTCCGACTCTGCTGCTTGTTCAGCCATCGTCTCCTTTAGAAAAAACGAGAACAAAAGAAAAATATGTAAGTCATGTTATTTAAAGGTATTGTACAGTTCAGTTGTAAAGAAATCAGGGGTCAAATTTGGCTGAAATTCTTGCTGGACATGTGACATGTGCATTGTCAGCTCACGATCTACTAGATGAGGGGGGAGAGGAGTCTGTGCCCACCAACCCCACACGAGGACAAAAATATACTTCTTTTTTTGGTACTCTATATAAATACTGTCACGGTAAAAATAGAGGCTGTGCATGAACCCGCACCCCAACCCAACTCCATGTATCATTCCTATAGACCTGCAGCTGTGAGCCCAAATGAAAAGTAGGCCTATTTGTATCAAATATTTTAACAGTTTTCTGGAGACTTTCCTAATTATTTTATGCTAGGCCATTGTAACAATGTTTTTGACTGACAAAGTCTTTTTAATAACTAAAATTATGTACATGCATGAATAATATTTTCTTGTTTACATCAGTGTCTGTATATATGTATGTTCCTGGTTGTTCTTATGTATGCAACCTGTCCAAACTAGCAACCTGTGTGAACTGGCAGGATCATGCAGACAGTTTGGGTGAAAACTGTCTAATCCAACACTCTTTTGTATTTTGGTACATTCAGTCTACACCCGTGTATTTGGTTTAGACAGAGTGCACTGTATATCAAGGGTTTTTGTATTCTAATACATTCTGTCTACACCTGTGTATTTGGTTTAGACAGAGTCCAGGTTTAGACAGAGTGCACTGTATATCAGGGGTTTTGTATTCTGTCCATGACTGTTGGCTCTACACTCCGGTCCAGTCACAGGGCTCTACACAGTGAGTAAAACACTTATCAATTTCATTAATGTATGATTTTCTTAACACTAACCCTTAGCTAAACTCATTTTCTTTCTGGGGGAGGCCCCCCATACCCCTTGTTGGCTGTGGATGCATTCAATTCCATAGCGCCATACTCAAAACACTGTTAATGATGACCAAGATGTCAAATGGTTGATTTTGTAGCTATGCGTGTGATGTTACATGAACATGACGTCAAAAGTCATAATCTGCTAGTATATATGTTTACGACTTTAATTGGTCGTCGTAATCATTATGCTTAAAAAAAAAAAATTAGCTCCAAAAGATAACTGTGGTATGACTAATAAACACACACAAAAACTCAACATATCCCCACCCCCCCCACACACACACACAATAAAAACATCATCGATAATAAACAAACAAAGAACACCCCCAACAATTCCAAAACCAGAACTGAAAACTAATTTGAAATGAAATACAAAGTTTGATGCTGGCCGCCAGGAAAATACGTCTCACAATTTGTGACTTTTGTCACAGGCGAGATGAACATGAACAACTGTGAAACTGAACCTCTTACATTTCCTTTGAGAGATTTACGTGTCCGGAAACCTTTGTAGGTGGCCTGAATCTTTATAGCGGCTCTTTCTGCTTCTGGGTCAGTGAGGTCAATATCGATAGGTTCTTCCTCGGTTTCCCCGGACTGCACAACCTCATCAGGTTTATCATCTAATAGTTGTTCCTGCACAAACAGAATAAAGCTCTAACAACTAGCAAGACCATGGGACGAGTTGTATGTTTACTGCTTCTGTTTTCTTAATTTCGTAATTTGTGGCAAATTTAAAACAGAAAACAAGAACCTTAAAATGAGATTATAAGTACAAAAGTTAACATCACCAGGAAAGTAAAATCTATATCCATGGCCAATTGATGTAACAAGGGGAGCTGTTGTGCCCTTACTGAAACAAAATGAAACATTTAAAAGGAAAGGAATTTTTTGTTTAACGATACTTCTATAAAGTTTAAAATATGGGCTTTTAATGGCTGATCTTTGATTATATCGATACTTGGTCGAGAGAGAGAGAGAGAGAGAGAGAGAGAGAGAGAGAGAGAGAGAGAGAGAGAGAGAGAGAGAGAGAGAGAGAGAGAGAGAGAGAGCAAGAGAGAGAAACAGAGAGAGAGAGAGTGAGACAGACAGAGAGAGAGAGAGAGAGAGAGAGAGAGAGAGAGAGAGAGAGAGAGAGAGAGACAGACAGACAGACAGAGAGAGAGAGACACAGAGAGAGAGACAGAGAGAGAGAGAGAGTGAGAGAGAGAGACAGATAAAGACAGACAGGGAGACAGTAGCCAATGCTGCCATATATAAGCTAATTTTATGAAATAGCAGTAAACAGACAAAACTTGTTTTGTTTAATGACATCACTAGAGCACACTGATTTATTAATCATCAACTATTGGATATCAAATGTTTGGTAAATTTGACATAGTCTTAGAGAGGACCCACTCTACATATTTCCATTAGTAGCAAGGCATCTTGTATATATGCACCATCCCACAGACAGGATAGCACATACCACAGCATTTGATATACCAGTCATGGTGCACTGGTAAAATGAAAATGGGCCTAATGGGACCACCAACAGGGATTGATCCTAGACCGACTGTGCATAGTTCAGGCATGTCCACCCTGGGTCCGGTCTCTGACTTGGCCAGCAGCTGATCCCAAGGCTAAAAGCCAGGACGGTACATACCGGTAAGCGAGACTTTATGCACCATGTAGCGTTGGGGTGCTGGTTAATGTCTACTGGGGGTGATCAATCCTATGACCCATGACACCGCGGACCACAGCTCTGCCACACACCTACTTCCTGTTGCAATCAAATGTCAAGCCACCAGGACAGTGTGTCTCACCAACTGCGACTTTTGTCACAGGTGAGATGAACCTAACAACTGTGAAACTGAACCTCTTACATTTCCTTTGAGAGATTTACGTGTCCGGAAACCTTTATAGGTGGCCTGAATCTTTATAGCGGCTCTTTCTACTTCCGGGTCAGTGAGGTCAATATCAATAGGTTCTTCCTCGGTTTCCCCGGACTGCACAACATCATCAGGTTTATCCTCTAATAGCTGTTCCTGCACAAACAGAATAACGCTCTAACCACTAGCCAGATCATGGGACGAGTTGTATGTTTACTGCTTCTGTTTTCTTAATTTCGTAATTTGTGGCAAATTTAAAACAGAAAACAAAAAACTTAAAATGAAATAAACTGCAAAAGTTAACATCACCAGGAAAGTAAAATCTATATCCATGGCCAATTGATGTGACACGGTAATGGAGGCAGTTGTGCCCTTACTGAAACTAAATGAAATATTTAAAGTAAAGGAATTTTTTGAGAGAGAGAGAGAGAGAGAGAGAGAGAGAGAGAGAGAGAGAGAGAGAGAGAGAGAGAGAGAGAGAGAGAGAGAGAGAGAGACAGACAGACAGACAGACAGACAGAGAGATAGAGGGAGGGATGGAGGGAGTTTGAGAAAGAGCGACTGAGGATCATATATATCCACATGCTAATGGGAGCTAAAAGGACTCTCTTGAACTATAGTGTCAGGGGAGTATTGGGGAGCCAGAGATAGCTCCCCTTAAACGGCAAAGTCTGATGCAGTGATGCAGGTCTCTGGAGACAGACAGACACAGAGACAGAGATAAAGACAGACAGGGAGACAGTAGCCAATGCTGCCATATATAAGCTAATTTTATCAAATAGCAGTAAACAGACAAAACTTGTTTTGTTTAATGACACCACTAGAGCACAATGATGTATTAATCATCGACTATTGGATGTCAAACTTTGGTAAATCTGAAATATAGAGCAACCCCTCTACATTTTTCCATTAGTAGCAAGGGATCTTTTATATGCACCATCCCACAGACAGGATAGCACATACCACAGCCTTTGATGTACCAGTCGTGGTGCACTGATAAAATGAGAATAGGGACTGATCCTAGACCAACTGTGCATGGTTCAGGCATGTCCACCCTGGGTCCGGTCTCTGGCTTGGACAGTGGCTCATCCCAAGGCTGAAACCAGGACAGTACTTATGCCAGACTTTATGCACCATGTAGTGTTGGGGCACTGGTTAATGTCTACCGGGGGTGATTGATCCTATGACCAGTGACATCGCGGACCACAGCTCTGCCACAAATCTACTTCCTGTTGCAGTAAAATTTGATGCCACCAGGAAAGTGCGCCTCACCAACTGCAACTTTTGTCACAGGTGAGATGAACATGAACAACTGTGAAACTGAACCTCTTACATTTCCTTTGAGAGATTTACGTGTCCGGAAACCTTTATAGGTGGCCTGAATCTTTATAGCGGCTCTTTCTGCTTCTGGGTCAGTGAGGTCAATATCGATAGGTTCTTTCTCGGTTTCCCCGGACTGCACAACATCATCAGGTTTATCCTCTAATAGCTGTTCCTGCACAAACAGAATACCGCTCTAACCACTAACCAGATCATGGGACGAGTTGTATGTTTACTGCTTCTGTTTTCTTAATTTCGTAATTTGTGGCAAATTTAAAACAGAAAACAAAAAACTTAAAATGAAATAAACTGCAAAAGTTAACATCACCAGGAAAGTAAAATCTATATCCATGGCCAATTGATGTGACACGGTAATGGAGGCAGTTGTGCCCTTACTGAAACTAAATGAAATATTTAAAAGTAAAGGAATTTTTTGTGAGAGAGAGAGAGAGAGAGAGAGAGAGAGAGAGAGAGAGAGAGAGAGAGAGAGAGAGAGAGAGAGAGAGAGAGACAGACAGACAGACAGACAGACAGACAGACAGACAGAGAGAGGGAGGGATGGAGGGAGTTTGAGAAAGAGCGACTGAGGATCATATATATCCACATGCTAATGGGAGCTAAAGGACTCTCTTGAACTATAGTGTCACGGGAGTATTGGGGAGCCAGAGATAGCTCCCCTTAAACGGCAAAGTCTGATGCAGTGATGCAGGTCTCTGGAGACAGACAGAGACAGAGACAGAGATAAAGACAGACAGGGAGACAGTAGCCAATGCTGCCATATATAAGCTAATTTTATCAAATAGCAGTAAACAGACAAAACTTGTTTTGTTTAATGACACCACTAGAGCACAATGATGTATTAATCATCGACTATTGGATGTCAAACTTTGGTAAATCTGACATATAGAGCAACCCCTCTACATTTTACCATTAGTAGGATCTTTTATATGCACCATCCCACAGACAGGATAGCACATACCACAGCCTTTGATATACCAGTCGTGGTGCACTGATAAAATGAGAATAGGGACTGATCCTAGACCAACTGTGCATGGTTCAGGCATGTCTACCCTGGGTCCGGTCTCTGGCTTGGACAGTGGCTCATCCCAAGGCTGAAACCAGGACAGTACTTATGCCAGACTTTATGCACCATGTAGTGTTGGGGCACTGGTTAATGTCTACCGGGGGTGATTGATCCTATGACCAGTGACATCGCGGACCACAGCTCTGCCACAAATCTACTTCCTGTTGCAGTAAAATTTGATGCCACCAGGAAAGTGCGCCTCACCAACTGCAACTTTTGTCACAGGTGAGATGAACATGAACAACTGTGAAACTGAACCTCTTACATTTCCTTTGAGAGATTTACGTGTCCGGAAACCTTTATAGGTGGCCTGAATCTTTATAGCGGCTCTTTCTGCTTCTGGGTCAGTGAGGTCAATATCGATAGGTTCTTTCTCGGTTTCCCCGGACTGCACAACATCATCAGGTTTATCCTCTAATAGCTGTTCCTGCACAAACAGAATACCGCTCTAACCACTAACCAGACCATGGGACGAGTTGTATGTTTACTGCTTCTGTTTTCTTAATTTCGTAATTTGTGGCAAATTTAAAACAGAAAACAAAAAACTTAAAATGAAATAAACTGCAAAAGTTAACATCACCAGGAAAGTAAAATCTATATCCATGGCCAATTGATATGACACGGTAATGGAGGCAGTTGTGCCCTTACTGAAACTAAATGAAATATTTAAAAGTAAAGGAATTTTTTGTGAGAGAGAGAGAGAGAGAGAGAGAGAGAGAGAGACACACACACACAGACAGACAGAGAGATAGAGGGAGTGATGGAGGGAGGGAGTTTGAGAAAGAGCGACTGAGGATCATATATATCCACATGCTAATGGGAGCTAAAGGACTCTCTTGAACTATAGTGTCACGGGAGTATTGGGGAGCCAGAGAAAGCTCCCCTTAAACGGCAAAGTCTGATGCAGTGATGCAGGTCTCTGGAGACAGACAGAGACAGAGACAGAGATAAAGACAGACAGGGAGACAGTAGCCAATGCTGCCATATATAAGCTAATTTTATCAAATAGCAGTAAACAGACAAAACTTGTTTTGTTTAATGACACCACTAGAGCACAATGATGTATTAAGCATCAACTATTGGATGTCAAACTTTGGTAAATCTGACATATAGAGCAACCCCTCTACATTTTAACATTAGTAGGATCTTTTATATGCACCATCCCACAGACAGGATAGCACATACCACAGCCTTTGATGTACCAGTCGTGGTGCACTGATAAAATGAGAATAGGGACTGATCCTAGACCAACTGTGCATGGTTCAGGCATGTCCACCCTGGGTCCGGTCTCTGGCTTGGACAGTGGCTGATCTCAAGACTGAAACCAGGACAGTACATATGTCAGACTTTATGCACCATGTAGTGTTGGGGCACTGGTTAATGTCTACCGGGGGTGATTGATCCTATGACCAGTGACATCGCGGACCACAGCTCTGCCACAAATCTACTTCCTGTTGCAGTAAAATTTGATGCCACCAGGAAAGTGCGCCTCACCAACTGCAACTTTTGTTACAGGTGAGATGAACATGAACAACTGTGAAACTGAACCTCTTACATTTCCTTTGAGAGATTTACGAGTCCGGAAACCTTTATAGGTGGCCTGAATCTTTATAGCGGCTCTTTCTGCTTCTGGGTCAGTGAGGTCAATATCGATAGGTTCTTCCTCGGTTTCCCCGGACTGCACAACCTCATCAGGTTTATCATCTAATAGTTGTTCCTGCACAAACAGAATAATGCTCTAACCACTAACTAGTCAAACCATTTGGGGGGGTTTTCCTTCTTGATTTGACATATGACTAATAGGGGGTTAATCATGCAGGGGGGGGGGGGAGACTTAATGTTAATTTGCTTATTTCATTTTTAAAATATGACCAAATTAAAATGAATATTCTTTAACAGAACTGTATAATATAACAAGTTTTCCTGAAAGATTCAAAATAGCTACACATAACACCTGAAAATGGGGTTGTGACCAAACAAGTTTTAGACACGAAAAACGCTTTCATTTTGACCTATTTTAATTTACATTTTTTTTTTTTTATTTTTTTTTTAGACTTAGAAGAAAAATTCCATACAATTAACTGTCTCGCTTAATTACTATAAATGAATGCAGTGTCTCTCATAAGTTTTTAATTTGTTTAAATGAGGTGGACATTCAGTTTCATTGATCCAAGACTTATTCAATTTATAAGAAAATGGACTATAAATGTGGAAACTTAACATTGAGCTAAATGTTAATTCAAAGCATTTTGAATAAAAAAAAAAAAAATTTAAAGGTGTTTTTTTTAAATTTAATAATAATAATAATTATAGTTTGAAACAAATAAACTACATGTGGAAACTTTAACAATGAAGCAATATATTGCCAGTGTCACCATTGGAAAAATAATATCTATATTTCACATTTTGAAGGAAGGAATTGTTTTATTTAATGACGCACTCAATAATTTTATTTACAGTTATATGGCGTCGGACATATGGTTAAGGACCACACAGATATTGAGAGAGGAAACCTGCTGTCGCCATTTCATGGGCTACTCTTTTAGATTATCAGCAAGGGATCTTTTAAATTAACATCCCACAGACAGGACAGCACATACCACAGCTGTTGATATACCAGTTGTGGTGCACTGGCTGAAGCGAGAAATAGCACAATGAGCCCACCGATGGGGTTCGATCCCAGACCGACTGCGTATCAAGCGAGCACTTTACCACTGGGCTATAACATCCCACCCCTTCACATTTTGATTTCAACAAGGCAAGAAAAAAATTGCAGATATGCTTGGACAAAATGATCATTGCAGAAATGTGTGGAGGTCTGAAACACCCACTATTTAAACAGTCTGAGAATGCTAATGAAACCATTTAACACTGAAGATCACCGAGGACTGCCACTCCACAAAGGAGATCCCCAACATGTTTCATCCCTCTTACACTATCTATAGGAGGACTGCCACTCCACAAAGGAGATCCCCAACAGGATGTTTCATCCCTCCTGCGCTATCTATAGGACTGCCACTCAACAAAGGAGATCCCCAACAGGATGTTTCATCCCTCCTGCGCTATCTATAGGAGGACTGCCACTCCACAAAGGAGATCCACAACAGGATGTTGCATCCCTCCTGCACTGCCTATAGGACTGCCACTCCACAAAGGAGATCCCCATCAGGATGTTTCATCCCTCCTGCACTGCCACTCCACAAAGGAGATCCCCAACAGGTTTCATCCCTCCTGCGCTATCTATAGGAGGACTGCCACTCCACAAAGGAGATCCCCAACAGGATGTTTGATCCCTCCTGCACTGCCTATAGGAAGACTGCCAATCCACAAAGGCAATCCCCACACGTTTCATCCCTCTGACACTGCCTATAGGACTGCCACTCCACAATCATGCACGGGATAGAGCTCAATGGAATATATACAGCTGTGATGGCATGTACTCATGAATCACTGAAAAAACAGTGATCACTGATGATATTAGGTGTTCAAAAAAGTTGAGTATATCCTGCTCCACCATTTGGCTATTCCAATTCTTTGCCTACAGTGATAAACACTTTGTTTTGTTTAATGACACCAAAGGAACATATTGATTTATTAAACATTAGCTATTGGATTTCAAACATTGGGTAATTTTGACATACAGTCTTAGAGAAGAAACCTGCTACCTTTTTCCATTAGTAGCAAGGGACTTTTTTATATGCACAATCTCACAGACAGGATAGCACATACCACAGCCTTTGGTATAGCAGTCATGGTGCACTGGCTGGGATGAGAAATAGACCAGTGGGTCCATCGATAGGAATCAATCCGACACCAACCACGCACCAAGCGAGTGCTTTACCACTGGGCTATGTCCCGACCTGTACACAATGATAGAAAACCCCCACTGGTGTCACGTAGGCTGTTCCTACCAATAAAACAAGGGATCTTTTATATCCATTTTCCAATAATAGGATACTCCACAACCATTGAGGTAGCAGATTTGGTCGGGGCACTGTATGGTTGGCATGGGAAAAGTCTGGAGTGTCCACCAAAGATGATCAATCCTGTGACATATCGCATCTCATCCCTATAAACTTTGATGCCACCAGAAAAACATAACCTACGTCTCACGAACATCGCTCTGCCATAAATTTTTGCTAATTCCCATTCCTACTAGATTCTTTTTTATGCCACCAGGAAAGTGCGTCTCACCAACTGTGACTTTTGTCACAGGCGAGATGAACATAAACAACTGTGAAACTGAACCTCTTACATTTCCTTTGAGAGATTTACGTGTCCGGAAACCTTTATAGGTGGCCTGAATCTTTATAGCGGCTCTTTCTACTTCCGGGTCAGTGAGGTCAATATCGATAGGTTCTTCCTCGATTTCCCCAGACTGCACAACCTCATCAGGTTTATCCTCTAATAGTTGTTCCTGCACAATAATGTTAATAATAACAGAATAAGGTCCCAAGACCACTAGCTGGACAGGCCCATATAGGAACCGGGGAGGCCTGAGGATAAAAATATACACATTTTCTTTGTCCTATATCATATAAATAAAGATTAAAATCTGGCTTACGCCCCCCCCCCCCCCAATAGAGATGGTGCCCCCCACTTCAGATATCATTCCTTTGGGCCTGCTGTACCAAAAAGACTTAACAGTTTTCAAACATTTTTGTAGCTAAACTAAAATGTAAAACTGATATGTGACTGCCCAGCTGTATCATAGTTAATGAAAATGCCAACAGAATAGTTTACCAATCAAGAAATATTCATGGCCATATCTAGGCTTCTACAAATAAGACGACAGTTACTTGCAAAACAAAACATGCAAACAATCTTAACAAAAACCAAGAACACAAAAATGTACCTTATTTTGAACTAAATACAAGATTTCAAAAGGAAATGATTGGAATGTTTTTTAACAACACCTCAACATGTTTTAACGTAAGTCTCTAGATGTCTAACCTCTTGTTGGGTCAACATGTGACCTAGAGTGTGAGACAAAACTCTCTACTGGCTAATTTGTTACTTCTACCAAAAAAGCAGTAAGGTATCTTTTATGTGCACTTTTTCATAGACAAGATAGCACATAGCACAAACTTTTATATGCATCGATCTTAGGGCACTGGTTGGGATGGGAAAAACCCAAAGTATTCACTGAGATGGATTGATCCTCTGACCTATCATATCTTAGACGACTTCTTTACCATAAAGCTGCAAGTACTTCTCATGATCCATTCGAAATCTGACGCCACCAGGAAAGTATAACCTGTCTCACCTAACGTGACTTATCTCAGTTAAGTGAGATAAACATTAAAAACATTGAAATTAAACCTTTACATTTCCTCTGGCTGTTGGTTTGTGGTTCTAGCAAACAGATCACCTGTAATGTCTTAACCACAAGCTAAACCATGTCATTCACTTAAGTTTTTAGCTTTTTCTTCTCTTAATTTAACATTAACACTGACAGGGGTTAAACAAAACAAACAAACAAACAAAAATAGAAAAAAAGTTGATAACAATTTTCAATATTTTATTAAAAAGTTAATGTTTGTTTTGTTTAATGACACCACTAGAGCACATTGATTAATTAATCATTAGCTATTGGATGTCAAACATGTGGTAATTATGATTTGTAGTCATTGGAGGAAACCCGCTACATTTTTCCTAATGCAGCAAGGGATCTCTTATATGCACTTTCCCACAAATAGGAAAGCACATACCACGGCCTTTGACCAGTTGTGGTGCACTGGTTGGACTGGGAAAAAATCCAATCAGTTGAATGGATTCACTGAGGTGGTTCAATCCTGCAACACAAGCACATCAAGCAAGCACTCAGCCAACTGAGCTAAATCCTGCCCCAATTTTTAAACAGTGCAGCCAATTAAAATTGATGCTCCCTTTATGTGAGTGTCTGCATGGTTCCAGTATTTAAACAGTGCAGCCAATTAAAATTGATGCTCCCTTTATGTGAGTGTCTGCATGGTTCCAGTATTTAAACAGTGCAGCCAATTAAAATTGATGCTCCCTTTATGTGAGTGTCTGCATGGTTCCAGTATTTAAACAGTGCAGCCAATTAAAATTGATGCTCCCTCTATGTGAGTGTCTGCATGGTTCCAGTATTTAAACAGTGCAGCCAATTAAAATTGATGCTCCCTCTATGTGAGTGTCTGCATGGTTCCAGTATTTAAACAGTGCAGCCAATTAAAATTGATGCTCCCTTTATGTGAGTGTCTGCATGGTTCCAGTATTTGTAGTTGGTGAACAAGCTCATATCACAGAGTAATATAAATAAAATCTATATATCCATGCATGGCCACATCTACCAAAAGTAAGGGGGCAGTAAATTGTATCCGTAATCCAAAAGAATGGAAGGATGAATGGATGGGATAATGGATGGATGGATGGATGGATGGATGGATGGATGGATGGATGGATGGATGGATGGATAAATGAATGAATAAATGAATGAATGAATGAATGAATGCATGCATGGATGAATGTATAAGGACACCTCAGAAAAAAGGAAATTAAGCTACTGAGTGTGAGACAAAAGGTATATGAATAAACAAAAGTTGATACAAACATTTTGCAAAATACAGTGGTGAGTTCACCATTTTTACATCTGAATTAAACACTCCATGAGGATGTTGCTCCCCATGTACGATGGTGAGGAATAGAGTGTATGGGCCTATACCTACTCCAATTAACCAAAACATGCAAAAGATCTGAACAAAAAACAAACAAAACAAAACAAACAAGAACACAGAAGGTTAACTATGCAGAAACCAAAATATAAAATTTGAAAATAAAGGTAAGGAAAGAAATGTTGTTTGACGACACCTCAGCAAGTTTTAAAGTATGGCGGCTATTTGATAAGCATTCATTATGTCAATTCTCGTCCAGAGAGTCAGAGAGGAAACCTGCTGCTGCCACACAGGCTATGCCTACCAAACACCAGCAAGGGATCTTTTATACGCACTTTCCCAAACATGACAGCACATATTGATGTACCAGTCTTAATTGGGGTACTATTTGGTATAGAAAAAACCAAAATGTTTGGGATGGGAAAAAACAAAAAGTGTCCAAAAAGAGTGATACATAATGTGACCCATTGTACCTTAGATGACCTTGCTGGTGTCGTGGTAAAGTCACTCGACTTAAGGCTGGTAGGCACTGGGTTTGCATCCTGGTACCGGCTCCCACCCAGAGTAGGTTTAATGACTCAGTGGGTAGTTGTAAGGTCACTACACTGACTTCTCTCTCACTAACTCACTGTTCTGGACAGTACATATAGCAGAGGTGTGTGCTCAGAACAGCATGCTTGAACCTTATTTGGATATATGCATGGAAATAGTAGAAATTAATTAATGAATGAACCAGTCTTGGGGTAGTGGTTGGGATGGGAAAAAACCTGAATTGTCCACAAAGAGTGATTGATACATCAAGAGACCCATTGCACCTTAGATGGTCTCTCTACCACAGAGCTACAAGGAAAACAAACTCTTCTCTCACCAACTGCGACTTTTGTCACAGGCGAGATGAACATGAACAATTGTGAAACTGAACCTCTTACATTTCCTTTGAGAGATTTACGTGTCCGGAAACCTTTATAGGTGGCCTGAATCTTTATAGCGGCTCTTTCTACTTCTGGGTCAGTGAGGTCAATATCAATAGGTTCTTCCTCGGTATACCCGTACTCTTCACCTTCATCCTCAGACGGTGTTTCCTGCAGCGCAGACAGAATGATGACCTAACCACTGGCCAGACCATGAGGTTGCTAATATACAGACCGGATTAGCTGGATTACCGGCCTCGGTGGTGTCGTGGTTAAGCCATCGGAAATAAGGCTGGTATAGGTACTGGGTTCACATCCTGGTACTGGCTCCCACCCAGAGCCAGTTTAACGACTCAGTGAGTTTATCGACTCAATGAGTAGGTGTACATTTTAACCACTACACCGATCTGTCCCGGGTTGGGTCCCCGGTTTTCCTGAGACCGAACCCGGGACGGACATGCTCGAAACCTCTGTGGTACATGAGCATGTTCAAAAGTTACGCAACACAACTGCACCAACTTCTCTCTCACTAACCACTAACCCTCCCACCTGAACAGACAGCCCAGACAGCTGAGCTGTGTGCCCAGGACAGCGTGCTTGAACCTTAATTGGATAAAAGCACGAAAATAACTACAAATGAATTAATGAAATTCAGCAGGATTCCGTGATTCCATGAATCTCAGGGTTTGGGTGAGAAGCATAAGCAGGGCTCGAAATTCACTTTGTGGAGTGGGAAGCAAGGTTTATTTCTCAAATTTTAATCTTGCATCAAAAGCTAGAATTGAGAAGCAGTTTGAGAATACAGGTGTTGATATCAATTGTGTTGTTGTTTATTACTTTAAAGTGGAATGCAAACGCGGTCCTTGAATCGGATGATCATAAAGCATGTATAGAGTTTACTTCGAGCTGCAATTGCCTCTTGCTCCCTGTCATTTTCAAACAATGGTCATATTATGAGATGATGGAATCCAAAAATATCTATATTACATCATTTTACAACTCCAGTGGAATCTTAATCACACCCCAAACACACACCCACTCCCCACCGACCCTCTGTCACCCCCCCCCCCCCCCCCCCCCCCCACACACACACAAACCAATTCATGGCCTGTTATAGTTTGCTTGTTTCTGGGTTTTTTTAAAAAGGATTTCAGCATCTTATAAGATTGACATAGTATTTCTGCTAAAAACATAGGTTAATGCATAAAATAATTTTTTCTTTATATTATATACATGTATATAATCATGTGAAATATATTTCAGAGTGCATAAAAAGTTAAAAGTTTGTTTTGTTGAATGACACCACTAGAGCACATTGATTAATTAATCATC
Organism: Gigantopelta aegis; assembly: GCF_016097555.1. Taxonomy (NCBI): domain Eukaryota; kingdom Metazoa; phylum Mollusca; class Gastropoda; order Neomphalida; family Peltospiridae; genus Gigantopelta; species Gigantopelta aegis. The sequence continues at coordinate 47,967,200 of NC_054710.1, forward strand.
AGTCAAACATTTGGCAATTCTGACACAGCCTTGAAAGGAATCCTGCTACATTTTTCCTTTAGCAGCAAGGCATCTTTTATATGCACTTTCCCACAGACAGGACAGTACATACCATGGTCAATGTGCATAATGATCTACATGTCTGTTCTGTACTCCTCATCCCAAATGTTATAAAATTTTATATATTGGATCATTTGAAGACTTAATGTTCTTAATTATAAAGCCTTAGTATCAACAGATCTTTTATATGCACCATCCTACAGATAGGACAGCTCATACCACAACCTTTGGTATACCAGATGTGATGCACTGGCTGGAACTGGAAAAACACAATTAGAGAATGGGTCCACTGAGGAGTTTCGATCCTACGATGCAAGCACCTCGGGCGAGTAGGTCAAATGCATACATCAAGATCATGCCTTGAGCTTGTGTAGACAATAATTAGGCCAACCAGATCCACGTGGACATAAATAAAGCACACTGTCAACCTAATATTTATTTCATTTAGATAGGATCCAGTGTTTAGAGGTCCGTGTTTTAGAATTTAGAAAATTAGGGATACATGGCCGGTTTTGACAGGATTCACTGTACTAAGCTAGATACTGTAAGTTTTCACAGGATTCACTGTACTAAGCTACAAACTGTAAGTTTTGACAGGATTCACTGTACTAAGCTAGATACTAGAAGCAATGGCTTTAATTTGCCATGGGTTAACGAGGCTAAATTTTTTTAACAATTTTGTATATTTTATTACTGTATGGTTAAGGACCACACAGATACACACGCTGCCACTCCACGGACTACTCTTTTGGATTAGCATCAAGGGATCTTTTATATGCACCATCCCACACACAGGATAGTACATCCCATGGCCTTTGTTACACAAGTAGCAGAGTACTGGCTGGAAAAAGGAAAAAAAGGAAAAAGAAGCCCAATGAGTCCATGATGGGAATCGATCCTAGATCTACCATTCATCAGGAGTGCACTTCACCACCCCGCTATGATCACTCTTGAACCTCAATTGGAAATTTAAAAAAAATTTAACAGCAAACTCACCTTCTTCTGTGCCTCCATCTCCTTGCGTGTTTTGTAACCACGGAAACTAGACTGGATCTTCACGGCTGCTTTCTCAGTGTCTGGGTCATTGAGGTCAATGTCGATTTCTTCTGTCTGCTGAGTGGGCACCTCCTGACCTTCCGTCTGCTCGGCCGTCTGGTCATCTGCTGGCTTTTCCGTCTGCTCTTGTTCCTCCTCCTTTGTCTCTTGCTCTGCTCCTGATTCAGCCTAGAACATATTTGATGTCAGCATTTAGTACAATGGTATATAAGACTGACAACTGTACTCGTGCATAGAACATTCTAGATAGGGATAAATATGCAAACAGCACAGATGATAGTGGGTTAACCCCCCCCCCCCCAAAAAAAAAAGAGGATTTTTTTTACATTGGTGGTCTAAAATGTGGCCCCCATACTGTTTGTTTTAGACAGAGAATATTGAAAATTTATGACAAACAGTGAAAACCCTGGAAACACTGTACACAGACATGCAATTAAAGATCTGGAATTCTGAATAAATCCAGAAAACTTTTGTTCTTTGGTACCAAATATATCATCTTCGCAAGCCAAGATACCATTTCTTTTTAACTACTGCATTTTGTAGGCCCAGTTCCAAAAGCAAGTGGTACTGAAATTTCCAAATTTATGAAGTGTCAATATTTTAACAATTGTTCTGATAAATTAATTTAACAATGATGCACTGCAGTATTCAGTGGCCTAAACACCCATCCCAATTATGTTTAAATCACACTAATTTTACCAAACCCAGTCTGACATGTGATGCTGGACAAAACATTCCTGGATAAATCTGTAACAATGGTTCATCTCAAAGGCTACTTTTAAAGGGAGTGCACTGTAGTTTAGTATGTTCTTGTGTGTCATCACAAAGGTTACTTTTAAAGGGAGTGCATTGTAGTGTAGTATGTTCTTGTGTGTCATCACAAAGGTTATTTTTAAAGGGAGTGCACTGTAGTGTAGTATGTTCTTGTGTGTGTCATCTCAAAGGTTATTTTTAAAGGGAGTGCACTGTAGTGTAGTATGTTCTTGTGTGTCATCTCAAAGGTTATTTTTAAAGGGAGTGCATTGTAGTGTAGTATGTTCTTGTGTGTGTCATCTCAAAGGTTATTTTTAAAGGGAGTGCACTGTAGTGTAGTATGTTCTTGTGTGTCATCTCAAAGGTTATTTTTAAAGGGAGTGCATTGTAGTGTAGTATGTTCTTGTGTGTGTCATCTCGAAGGTTATTTTTAAAGGGAGTGCACTGTAGTGTAGTATGTTCTTGTGTGTGTCATCTCAAAGGTTATTTTTAAAGGGAGTGCACTGTAGTGTAGTATGTTCTTGTGTGTGTCATCTCAAAGGTTATTTTTAAAGGGAGTGCACTGTAGTGTAGTATGTTCTTGTGTGTCATCTCAAAGGTTATTTTTAAAGGGAGTGCACTGTAGTGTAGTATGTTCTTGTGTGTGTCATCTCAAAGGTTATTTTTGAAGGGAGTGCACTGTAGTGTAGTATGTTCTTGTGTGTCATCTCAAAGGTTATTTTTAAAGGGAGTGCACTGTAGTGTAGTATGTTCTTGTGTGTCATCTCAAAGGTTATTTTTAAAGGGAGTGCACTGTAGTGTAGTATGTTCTTGTGTGTGTCATCTCAAAGGTTATTTTTAAAGGGAGTGCATTGTAGTGTAGTATGTTCTTGTGTGTCATCTCAAAGGTTATTTTTAAAGGGAGTGCACTGTAGTGTAGTATGTTCTTGTGTGTTTCATGTATCAATGACTAGAGTTAAAATGTGTTCTGTTTAACGACACCACTAGAGTACATTGATTAATAATCATACAGCTATTGGATGTCAAACATTTGGTAATTTTGACACGTATGGTAGTCATCAGAGGAAACTCGCTACATTTTTCTCTAATGCAGCAAAGAATCTTGTATATGTATGTTCCCACAGACAGGAAAGCACATACCACAGCCTTTGTCCACTTGTGGTGCACTGGTTGGAACGAGAAAAAATTCAATCAGTTGAATGGATTCACCGAGGAGGTTCGATCCTGTGATGCAAGCACCTCAAGCGAGCACTCAACCGCCTGAGCTAAATCCCGCCCCAAATGACTAGAGATGTGTGGTACATGTGGTATAACCAGTATATCGTAATACACATTTTGAACAATACGTATCACAATATTTTTCTAGTGTAGCGGTATATTGCACAATACTTTCACTTGTTTGGAATGAATTTTGACTGACTGGTGTATCATATTATTAAGTGATACAAAATATACTTGAAATTAGAGCACTTTAAAAATTCTAATAAATTAATGAGAATTGGTCTTCGCAATAATTCGTAGTACATATCACAATTTCGGTTCCTGTGTCGCAATATATCTCAATACGAAATTTAAAAAAATATTCATCACTATAAATGACACATCATGTCTGTTACCTCCTGGGATGAAAATGACCTTGGGAAAAAATAAAAAATAAACTTTCTAAGGTTTTGAATAATATAGGGTTTAAATATTGTCTTTGTCACACCAGTCATGGTACACTGGCTAGATGAAAAATAACCCAATGGGCCAACCAATAGGGATCTTGATGTTGTGAATTTCTCATCAAAGAAAAAGAATACAGAAATTTGTTTTGTAGCACTATATGATCTGAATTTCCAGCAAAATCCACAAGACCTTGACCTAGAACATACATAACTTTAATAAACACAAATAATCAGTGATGTTTCTTGTTCATTGTAAATGTGCATACAATTAACGTATGATGTATTGACGTCATTATCATAAACATAGTACTTACATGTCATATTATGTGATGTCATTACAATCTACAACCATTAATTATAAAACAAAAACAAAAACAAAAAATCAGTTAGGTTAATTTAATTATTACAAACATTTTTTTAATGATTAGCTTTTGTGCAAAAACATCTGGTTAGTATGAACATCATGTTATTTTCATGAACATTTAAAAAAAAAACCCCAAAACCCCGTAAAACATTTATTTTCTAATTTTGGGAATAAGTTCCTTATAGTCTGGGTATCGACCACACTTTATATTTCCTGTTCCTATCAGAGCTAAAACCAAATTAACTGTATATAAATTTTGAATACAGTTGTATTGTTTAAACAAATACATCAATACATATTCCCTATATACCGGGCCCCACAAATATTCTTTTTTCAAGGGCCATAACTATTGTCTATCATGGATAAATTCCATTTCTGACAGAGTTCTGGCCCTTGAATAAATTCCTATGAAAGTCAAATTTGATCTGTAACTCGACAGGATAAACCCAAATAAAAAAAGTTCAACTCAATTGCTTGAGGCATTGGAAATTGTTTTTAAATCTGGAAAACTATACGTGGATAGATGGATAGACAAGACAGACTGACAGACAAGACAGAAAGACAAGACAGACAAGCAGACAGACAGACAAGACAGACAGACAAGTAGACAGACACACAGATGGACGGATGGAAATGAAACCTATAGTCTTTGATGTTTGGACCGGTAGGTAATCTGAATCTAGCATTACATAAAGACTTTATACATCACTTACCTTTGCACAGTTTAGTGAATGAGAAATTTCCGATTACATGTACAATTCAACTTCCACTCTTTCACTGATACTACTGACACCAGAACTAAACTCTACAGCTACAGCTACAGCTACAGCTACAGCTACATCTTGCTGTCAGGATTTCCATCGTAGGTCTACTACATGAAAATCCCAAAATGCAACAAGTTAAACAACATGTTCATTACAATTAGAGCTGGCCGGTATACCGTATGTACCATTCGGTATCGGTATCATATCAATACCAATTTACTGAGCAAATATCAAAATACTAAAAATTTCCCACCATTTAGTAAGCACTAACAATATATCTGACAAACGCAAAATATAAAAAATTATTTTATTTAGATAAACTTAGTGGGTGAGACTTAACTCAGGTATGTATTTAAAGCTGAGTATACCAAAAATACCACTGGATATCGGTATCAGTATTGGTATTGTGTCAATACCGAATAACGTATTGATACTGAGGTAAATCACCCCAAAATACCAATACCGAACCTCAAATTTCAATACCGCCCAGCTCTAATTACAATAGTTCTGTTACAATAATTATCCAATGTTTTGGCAGCCATTAACCTGCCATCGTTTGGAGAACATTAATATAACATAAATGTGTATTAATTATCAGGCATCGAACTGAGTCGAGAACAGTTGTTCAGGTTAACAAGTGGTTACCACATGTCAAAAAAGTCAAGAATGGTATTTCTTTCTCCACAAAGTCTTATTAAACTAAAATTACACCATCTATAATTTGATCGATTAAATGATATTTAGATGCACACATACAGTATCAGTACAGTGAAAACAGTGACATCATTGAACAATAAATGTTTGTATCAGTGTGTATAGTGAAGGAATGTATGGTATTAAAGGGAAGCTGGAGCCTACAGGGCTTCATATAAAATGGATCAATAGCCTTACAAAGTATTAGGGAAAATTATATATAAATTTCCAATTGTGACGTCACAGCCAAAGCACACATTTTTTTTCTTGCGTAGTTATTTTATCCATGCGCATGAGAAAGAATCTGTGTTAATATTGTCAATAATATTGTTTGGGGAGGGGGGGGGGGGGTTAAGGGGCCAGCTTACACTTTTTTTTTTAATTAAAAATGTCGATCAACATTTTTCATTTGGAAGATGTACACTTTTATGGGGGGGGGGGGGGAGGGGGTTGGTCAAAAGTGTACTCTTTGTACACTTGTGAAAATGTTGAAAATTATGGATGCCCCTTAGGCTAATCTTAGGGCTAAGATCCCTTTGTGGAACAGGGTCCAGGTCTGTGTTTTGTGGTAACCTGTACTTGGGTTACCAGACACATTGCTTACTTGGATGCCTGCAATATTGTAGAATCATGTTCCCCAGCTGTAACATTGGATGCTTATTATAAGAGAAGTCATGAACGTGTTGTATAGTCTGTCTGCATTAAAAGAGAACTGATGAAATGGCATATAACTCTGTAATGAACAATGCTAAGACTCATATTAAAGCATATTATTGAGTTTTAAACCCATACCAACTCAATAAAAATCTATTTAAATAAAGACGTTTATTAAGAAACTAACATCAGATTATACAGATTAAATCTCATTTTCAATATGGGGGTGAAGCCAGAATGCTAGAACAGCCAAGTAATCGATAATACAGTACATAGAGACTAGAAAGGTAGAATGGTGTCTGCTTTACCTGGCTGTTCCATCAGTTGTTTTCATACCTGTATCAGAAAATTAAATTTAACCTATGCAATTTGATGCTATTTACACTGATATTTTTTCTTTAAAAAAAGTTATTTGAGTAGGTGTAAGTTTAAAACTTAATGTTTTAATATGAATTTTAACTTGATTGATTATAACATTACATGCCAATTCATCGGTTCCCTTTTGACGTAAACGGACTACAGACTATGTACAATCTACACTACTCTACATCTCTTACATGTTCTCGGAGGGCCTGCACCTCTTTCCGTGCCTTGAACCCTTTAAACGATGCCTGAATCTTTTCTGCAGCCTTTTCAACTTCCGGGTCGTTGAGGTCAATATCGATTATTTCTTCCTCTTTCTGAATGTCAGGCAATTCCTGGTCAGTTTTCACTTCCTAGTCACAGACAGAACAAATTTGTCCAATCAACTGTTTGTGCCCATTGCCATGACAATTAGTTTGATATTCTTTTACAATAAGAAGTATTCAGGAATTTATTTTCAAATTAAAAAATGTTGTATTGTTTATGTTGATATATACTGCTGGTATATATTAATAATATTTTTATATATATATAAGTGCTGCAGTTTTTATTACATGTATTTGTATATTCAGATTCTTAAATATTTTTGATATTGTGCTTAGTCATATTAAAATTACTTAATTGTATGTTACACAAATAACAATATTATTAATAATAAAGTTACAATTTTTTTTATTTTTTTTAAATATACAATATTAATCTATTTACAGTAATGAAATGTCTCAAAATCTGTTTTTAGTCTTACAATTCTGTTTAAAATAAATGTTTTTGACACACATAACAACATGCAGTCTGAATAGAAATCTATCTAACATATATTTATCTATATATGAAATAAAAGACCAAACATTCAAACATTCAAATATTTGTCAAAAAATCTACAATATCGAAGTTTCCACCATTATAAGAATATTATTTATTGAAATATATCTATATTAATAAAATTAATAATAATAATAATAAAAACTACAATACTACATACATTAATCAATCTAAAATAACAAAAGCCATTACATCACTGTAATGTATTATTTTTAGTCATAAATACTATTGAAGCAAAATCAAAATTATTATGTGCCTATATAAATGTTGAGAAAATCCAAGGATGGTCTGTTATTTCCATTAAAAAAAACCCTCAAGGTTCTACTGTTAGGTCTTTAAATAATATATTGTCTATATATCTGTCATTTCTTGAAATAACTCAAGAATGGTCTGTAATTTCTTTAAATAACTCAAAGGTTACTCAATCAAGGGCCAGCTATTTCTTTAAATAACTCAAGGATATATACTTTAAATTAGTCTCTAATTTCTTTAAATACCTCATTAATGATGTGTCATTTCATTAAACAACTCAAAAATGGTCTGTAATTTCTTAATCTAAGAATTGTCTATAATATGTCTTTAAATAACTCAAGCATGGTCTCCAGTTGTTTTTAATAACTCGAAATATAGCTCAAGAATTGTCCATAATTTGTTTTAAATGACTCAAGAATGGTTTGTAATGTCTTTGAATAACTGAAGAATGGTCTGTAATTTCTTTAAATAACTCAAGAACTCTTAAATGTTTTTAAGTTACTCAGAGATGATCTGTTACCAACTTTAAGATACTGGATTCCTATCTCAGTATCAACTTCTTATCAAAAGAGAGGTATGAAACCACTACACCAACACCTATATCATTAACTGTCAACCATCAACAATAGTGCTGGACAGACAGCCCAGATATCTGAACTATATATATATATATACACCCAGGACAGCACACTTGAACCTTAATTTGATATAAACAAGAAAATAAAGTAAAATAAATAAATTAAATTAAAAACGTCTTCTTTCAAAGACTTCAGTACAATATGAAGATTATAAATGTTCTGTAATGATAGATCACAATTTTTATAACCACCATTTTAAAGCCTTGATCATTATCCTTTATAACAAGATAATGAATAAACATATATATTTTTAAACTAACAGAACAACAATCTAGCATTGTGATATTATCAGGGCCCATGCTTATAAAACTTTTGGCATCCAGCCTCGATCTCTAATGACGTCACACACATACAACTTGTATGGCATCGTCATGACATTACTGTCTCAGACTCTATTAGAGTCCAGACTCGATCTCTAATGACGTCACACACATACAACTTGTATGGCGTCGTCATGACATTACTGTCTCAGACTCTATTAGAGTCCAGACTCGATCTCTAATGACGTCACACACATACAACTTGTATGGCGTCGTCATGACATTACTGTCTCAGACTCTATTAGAGTCCAGACTCGATCTCTAATGACGTCACACACATACAACTTGTATGGCGTCGTCATGACATTACTGTCTCAGACTCTATTAGAGTCCAGACTCGATCTCTAATGACGTCACACACATACAACTTGTATGGCGTCGTCATGACATTACTGTCTCAGACTCTATTAGAGTCTCCAGTCTAGACTCTAAAGGTTTTATAAGCACTAGGCTTGGTGCAAGCATGTACACATATTGTGGTCATCGCTACCTTCTGACCAGTGATTCCTAACCCAAGCTCATTGACAGGACAATGCGGCATCATCGTTTTGGCTTTGTATACAATAAATATCATATAAATATCTTTAATATCTTATATTTGATAGATAGTACACTGTTTTTACTTCCATCTCTTTAAATATGAACATTTGGACAAACAAAAACATATAGATATGTTAATAACATTGTCTGCTCAATATCATATGCAACTGACAATTGTTTCGATAGAGGCATGAATGATGTAAAAAGCTGCTTTTAAATTTGAATGATATTATTGGAATGTCATCACTTTTGATATCACAAGAATATTCAGCTAGTTCTTAGTGCTTCCATTTTCAGAAATCTGGAAAACTTTCAACGTAAATTTAATTACTATTGGAAATGTTTTATTTGATATTGCAAATACATCTGGATATGTTTGGTAAGAAAAATTGTAACTTAAAAAACTAAAACTGTACTATATATGAAAAATTAATCTGTATAGAAATTATGGTAAGATATATGATATTCATTATGTAATATATTTATTGTGTATGAAGTCAAACAAATGGTGCCACAATGTCCTGTCATCAACCTTACATGGTATAACTCTACCCCTTCCAGTAATTTTTATCAGTAACCATTAATTAATTAATTATCAATAAAAAAATCAGTAATATTTTATTCAATCCAACCAATACGATATTACAATATGAAGTACCACTGATATTTTTCAAACAAGATACTTTTTACCATCATCTTAATGGGTCATTTCTAAAACAAACATTAAGTTTGATGAAATGTACTGATAATGCATCCACTATTTTGTTATGGGTTGACACATTTGTATCTCATTTGTTTTATTTTTTAATTATAATAAAATCAAGAATGAAAAAAAAGAAGGAAAGATAATAAAGTTATCACTTAACTGAAAAAAGAGTAGAAAGGTGTGGGTGACTTTAATGAGTCAGTTCTATAACAAACTATTTGGAAGATTAGGCAACCATGCATGCAGTATATTTATGATAATAATAATATATGTGAGGTGATAGTTTCAAACATTTTGCATGAACAATAAACTGGTAATGCCAAGTAATACGGCATAACTGGTGCACAAACTAAAGAATCTTTTCTGCAAGTTGTGGTGGCCTGTAAACCTGATTTTGATAGTAGTTATTAATTTAGCTATTAATTTATTATCACATGTACATGTTTAACATTTCTTGGCACAATTAATCATAGAATGATTAGTATTATATATATATATATAAATATAAAAGAAATAATATAAAACAAAATAAATAAAAATAAACAAACACACTATTTAAAATGTTGAGATGCAAAGCATATTTAAAAATAAAAACATAAAATATAGAATAAAGATATTAGTATGAAACTAAACAAAAGTTGTACATGGTTATTTGGGACTGGGGTTAGGCAATAATAATAAAAAATTAAACAAATACTTTAATAATGAAATGGAAATAAAGAAAGCAAAAACAACAACAAACAACGATAAACAACAGAGAAATTCATCAACAGTTTACATGCAGTTTAATATTACACAGTATATTGATACAATAGTAAACGAATGTGACTGTAAAAATACTGTGTATATGTTATATATATTGCATACAAAATCTTGACTCCACGACATGCAGTTTTATTCATACAAACCTGCACAGATTTCTGAGTTTTATTTTTCAAACGTCCCCGAAACCCTGCCTGTATTTTTAATGCAGCAGTAGCAAGGTCAGGGTCATTTAGATCAAGGTCAACTTCATTAGTTTGTTCAACATAGCCAACTTTGACCGTATTATCAACCTTTGTCTTTGCCTCAACATCTGTCATAGCTTTGTCTTCCACAAATGTCTGACCTTTATTCTGTATAGACCCTTTTGCATCATCTTTTACAGGTTTCTTAGCTCTATTTTTAAAGCGACCTCGAAATCCAGCCTGTAATTTTAAAGCAGCATTGGCAAGTTCAGGGTCATTGAGGTCAAGGTCAATATCTTCAGTTTTACTAGGTTTAGTGTCACCTTGAACTTTGACCTCTTTCTCAACGTGTTCAGTTTGACTGTTTGTCACTTCATCCTTTTTATCATGGATTACAGGTTTCTTACTTTTATTACTGAAGCGACCCCGAAAACCAGCCTGTAATTTTAAAGCAGTTTTTGCAAGCTCAGGGTCATTTAGATCAAGGTCAATTTCCTCACTCTTTTCCTTTTTCTCATCAACTATAGGCACATCAGACATCATCTCAGTTTGACTTTTAACCTCTCTATTACCTTCACCTTTCTCGTCTTCTTTTACTGGCTTTTTAACTCTATTTTTGAAGCGACCTCGAAAGCCTGCCTGTAATTTTAAAGCAGCAGATGCAAGATCAGGGTCATTTAGATCAAGGTCAATTTCCTCACTCTTTTCCTTTTTCTCATCAACTATAGGCACATCATACATCATCTCAGTTTGACCTTTAACCTCTCTATTACCTACACCTTTCTCGTCTTCTTTTACTGGCTTTTTAACTCTATTTTTGAAGCGACCTCGAAAGCCTGCCTGTAATTTTAAAGCAGCAGATGCAAGTTCAGGGTCATTTAGGTCAAGGTCAATTTCCTCGCTCTTTTCCTTTTTATCATCAACTATAGGCACATCAGACATCATCTCAGTTTGACCTTTAACCTCTCTATTAGCTTCACCTTTCTCATCTTCTTTTACTGGCTTCTTAACTCTATTTTTGAAGCGACCTCGAAAGCCTGCCTGCAATTTTAAAGCAGCTGATGCAAGTTCAGGGTCATTTAGGTCAAGGTCAATTTCCTCGCACTTTTCCTTTCTATCATCAACTTTATGCACATCAGACCTCATCTCAGTTTGACCTGTGACCTCTGTATTACCTTCACCTTTCTCATCTTCTACTTTTACTGGCTTTTTAACTTTGTTTTTGAAGCGACCTCGAAAGCCTGCCTGTAATTTTAAAGCAGCACTTGCTAGTTCAGGGTCATTTAGGTCAAGGTCAATTTCATCACTCTTTTCCTTTTTATCTATTTCCTTTTTCTCATCAACTTTATGCACATAAGACCTCATCTCAGTTTGACCTGCAGCACCTTCACTTTTATCATCTTCTACTTTTACTGGCTTCTTAACTCTGTTTTTGAAGCGACCTCGAAAGCCTGCCTGCAATTTTAAAGCAGCACTTGCAAGTTCAGGGTCATTTAGGTCAAGGTCATTTTCCTCACTATTTTCCTTTTCATCAATTTTGACCCCATTTTCCATTCCCTTTTCAACTTTATCTTTTTCCATATCGGAACTCATTGCACCTTGACCTTTGACCTCTGCATTACCTTCACGTTCAGCGTTTGGTGGTTTCTTAGCTCTATTTTTGAAACGACCTCGAAAGCCTGCTTGCAGTTTTAAAGCTGCAGTTGCAAGTTCTGGGTCATTAAGGTCAAGGTCAATTTCTTCCATGTTTTGTGCTTTGTCCCTTTCAGTCTCTTTCTCATGACCTGCATTTTTTCCTTTGTCTACTGTGGCTTTGCTTTCCATCTTAACCTTGACCTCTGGGTCTTTAATGCCATCATCCTTGTCATCATCATCATCATCCTGATAGGCAGCAGGACAAATCATATATACACAGCCAATTAGATATATTATGAGAATTAAAATTAATTACCTTTTACTACTGAAATTCATTGATCATCATTCAGTTATACTTTAACCATAGAAGTATTGAAAAAGAACTTTCTACTGTATGACCTGACTTTTTTTTTAAAAACAATATTTATTAACCTTTGTACTTTGAGGATCACCCAACAGGCAATGCCTATACTAAGATCTCTTGAATTACTGCTTGACCAATTACACATACGTGACAACAAGTTAAACTAGTCACTAGTTACCACACGTTATCATAACACTAAATCTATTGTCATTACTGGTGTTACTGTCTTCTTCATCAGTTTTAGAATTTTGTGTTCAGTGCAAAACAAAATGGCACTACTAGTACAAAGGTTGTGCTATCATTATCCGTTTTAAGACTACAGTATCAGGAATGAAATTAAATTGCCAATCACTCATATTTTCAAGCATGATTTCACAAAAATTAATTTAGTTTTTGGTAAAAACCATCTGGCTAAGCCAGGATTCTGCTAGCATTGTAAACATGATTTAATATAAATATATTGGGATTTTGTCTCATAATTTTATGCTTCCGACCTAAATTCTGGGATTTTGCTGAAGTACAGAATCCTGCTAAATTTACAGCCTGGTTTTTGTAAAAGTACACTAATAATCTTGATAGTTTGGACTTCAGTTTATATTGTCTGTGCAAATATAAAAATAACTGAGCTGGAAATTGTATTAGAGTTGCAAGGAGTATACATTTCAAAGTGAAATTAAGGTCGATAACTACTGGAAACATTGTATAAATGTAACAAATCATTTTGGATATAGTGAAAACATATAGTCTATTAAAATGTGCAGGAGACATCAGATGTTTGAGGATACTGTGTAAGTAAACTACACAATGTTAAAAGGGGTTAACAGTTAAAAAGTATAAAACAGAAAACAATATGAAAAAATCTTCGTTACAGCAGGGGACTAAAAACTAATTTAAGAGAGATAGAATTTTTAAAACAGTAAAATCAGAAAACATAGAAAGAATGAAAGGAATATACAAAGCATCATTAAAAATGCACCACGTATAAAAGTCACTTGAGGTCATAAAACAGTTTTCTATAGTTAGTCTTCTTTTTTTTCTTTGAAATTGAAACGCCGTTGTCCAAAAATCATTTAAAATTTTGGTTTTAAAACTCAATAATTAGTTGTTCCTATAGTGATGCATTTTTAATGATGTTTAATATATTACTCCGATTTAGATTTAAAGAGAAAGATGAAGAAGACAATAAACAATAAATAGCAAATATGAACTTTAAACAAACATTTCAAAGACTTGTTGTATTAAAACTGTAACCAAATATTTAATGTGGCCTGTTCCATAAAATATCAAATGAGGGTGGAAGGACAGCACAAAAAAAATGTTTTACACTTTTGGGCCAACTCAGATATAAAAAAAAACCCAATTAATGAAAGCAAATAATGTACATTTATTTTTCTGGTTTTTCTGGTTGTTGTTTTTAACCCCCCACCCCCCAAAAAAAATAATAAAAAATAAATAAATAAAAATAAAAATAAATGAATAAAATAAATAAAAATACCCCTATCCCTACTTTCTGGCCCCTTCCTATCCCCTGTTCTTGATAATTACTGGAACAACCCTAACCATTACACTGAAAACCTAAATCTGAAGTAAATATTTACTGATTACATAAAATAATTAATGTAAAAAAAAGAAATCTATATTATGAAGATTTTATAAATATAGAATTTGTTTCCTATTATTTGTTTCAATGAATAAAAAATGCATTTAATTTTAATAAAATATAAACATGGAATTATGTCTATACCATAATGCATGTGACTATGCATGCAGGAACTTCCTGTGTGTGAGTGAGTGAGTGAATATATATTAACATGCATGCACATGCTTGCTTGCATATTGGCCTATTATTTTAACCAATCATACCCGATTAAGTGGAGTGCATCTAGCCTATTTTATTTTAGACTGTCATATATGGTATAAGTGAAGTACAAGTGAAGTACATGTAAAGTACATTTGAAGTACATGTCATGCAAGGATAACCCAGACTGAGAAAGACAGACTATTGAAAACATCTGAAGTAAACACATTATCATATATGCAACTGTAATAAATATTATCAGACAAGCCAAAGACAACTTTGCTTCGTAAACTGTGATCTCAGTCGTTACAGAATTGTGTCTCACTGAATGAAGTAATGTGATGCACATGCCATGCACATAGTTGCCATGTATGTAACTGTAATAAATGTACTCTACTCCATTGAAAACACACCACCCAATGTTCAGTGGTTATTGCTGTCACACGTGTGAGGTTGCTATAGAACACACAATAAACCTAACCCTTGCATACAATTTGGGCTTTATTTATTGGCTAGTAGAATACATCCAGCTAACCAAATCAGTTATATATATATATTCTTTTTTTCTTCTATGTCTTTTTTATAACTATAGGGCAGGATGTAGCCCAGTGGTAAAAGCGCCCGCTTGATGAGCAGTTGGTTTGGGATCGATCCCCATTAGTGGCCCATTGGGCTATTTCTCGTTCCAGTCAGTGCACCATGACTGGTATATCAAAGATTGTGGTATGTGCTATCCTGTCTGTGGGATGGTGCATATAAAAGATTCCTTGCTACTAATGGAAAAATGTACCGGGTTTCTTCTCTAAGACTATATGTTGAAATTACATGTGTGACATCCAATAGCTGATGATTAATAAATGTGGTGTTGTTAAACAAAACAACTTTTTCTTTTTATAACTACAAATATGACTTGTGTGTTTTGGAGTTCAGTATATAATTAGACAGGCTAAAACCCTTTTTATCTCACATTTTTATAGAGTTGTCCTAGCTATTGAATAATTTCCCACCATTAAGCTCAATGCATTAGGAAATGATTTTAGCAGAACATGCCAGATGACTATAATTGATTCATTGAATAACATTCCACCATGCACTATCCTTCCAGGATATAGATTATAAAATATTAGGTGTAATGAGTCCAGCAATGCAGTAAACTTATCCAGTGAACAGTGTACACATTGACTGAGTGTGGACTTCTTATCCAGTGCACAGTGTACACATTGACTGAGTGTGGACTTCTTGGACCAAATTTATACAGAGCCTGTTTATGTCTTACACACGTGTAACTACATACATTTACAATACTTGAACATCTGCACTGAAAAACAAACAGGCTTCGTAAATTCTGCATCCGATGTTTAATTGAATCAAAATTAGTCCATAACAATAGAAACACAAGCACAGTTTTAATAAACTTATGCATTGTCATTATCAGTGGTTATAGTGACCTGTCATGTTTTTGTTTGTTTTTAATTCTTGGTAACAAACAATAAGTGATAGAAACAGCAATTCGTGTCTCAGTTTTAAACTGAAGTCTAATACTTTTAAACAGAGGAAATAGCCAACAATATCGAAGAATGGCTTTTGACAGTAAGAAAATTGATGATGATCATCTATTCTATATAGTAATGTAACATAAAAATCAACCTCCACTGAGGGGATTCGAACCATGGTCTCTCAGTGTAAGAGACCAGCACTCTACCACTGAGCTAATAGAGAATTATGCCCCAGGTCTCTCATACTGAGAGACTGTGGTTCAAATCCCCTCAATGCAGGTTGATTTTTCTGTTACATTGTAATATACTGATAGAAAGAAATATGGGAATATGTGGGTAATAACAGCGAATATCGACTACGTCCAAAACCGCTGTATCAGGAGTTCACCATGTTACACAAACATAGGCAGACTTTACTTTAAATAATAATAACAAACACATCAATTATTAAATATTATTATAAAAAAATTCAGAAAATACAGTAGATTTCTATTATATATAAAAATTAAGAATATAATTACAACTTCATGACAAGGTAAATGAGGTAAAGTTTTATAAACTATATTTAATAAAAAAAATATATGCCCAGTTAGACATAATAAAAGATTACCCCCAAAAATCATAAAGTATACCGGTAAGTCTCCCACCACCACCCCACCCCCTTCAACCCATATTTTGTGTCTCAGGTTTTAATTCTTACGGGAATAAAAAATACAATCAAAATCAGTTGGTGCTGATTCACAATGTCAGATCCGCTTTGAATCAGACAGTATTATTATGTAGTCACAAGATGGTGTCTACTTGTAAAAAAATAAAGTGAAAAGCTATTAAAGGCACATAACTGTGAAATAAATAAAGAAGAGCTATTAAGGGGTCTTAACTGTGCCAGGCAATAAAAAAGGCAACTTAAATATGAAATAAAAACTAATCCCTAGATAATGATAAAAATTAGCCTTGGTGGCACAGAGTTTATGTTATCTAACTTAAGATACGTAGGTCATAGCTGGGTTTTGAAAAGAAGGGGGTTACTGTTATGTTATCTAACTTAAGACAGGTAGGTCATAGCTGGGTTCTCAAAAGTAGGGGGTTACTGTTAACTTTTCATCAGGAAAAAAATACACATGTAGCTATGTGGTAATTCTAAAATCCCAAATTACAAAAAATCTGGAAAAAATACTTAGCAAGGTCTTTAAAAGTAGGGAGTATATATGAGCTTTTCATCAAAAGAAATAAAAAAACAAAGACAAGAACAATAGTTTTTGGGTAGTACTAAAGTCTGGAATCACACCCCCCCCCCCCCCCCCCCCAAAAAAAAAAAAAAAAAAAAGAGAGTGGAAAACATTGCAGCATGTTGAAAAGTCCATTAAAGAAGAGAAACAGAACAGTTTCTGGTGGTACTATAAAGAAGAGAAACAAGAACAGTTTCTGGTGGTACTATAAAGAAGAGAAACAAGAACAGTTTCTGGTGGTACTATAAAGAAGAGAAACAAGAACAGTTTCTGGTGGTACTATAAAGAAGAGAAACAAGAACAGTTTCTGGTGGTACTATAAAGAAGAGAAACAAAACAGTTTCTGGTGGTACTATAAAGAAGAGAAACAAGAACAGTTTCTGGTGGTACTATAAAGAAGAGAAACAAGAACAGTTTCTGGTGGTACTATAAAGAAGAGAAACAAGAACAGTTTCTGGTGGTACTATAAAGAAGAGAAACAAGAACAGTTTCTGGTGGTACTATAAAGTCCCACATGGTTGGGAAAATCAGGAAATCCCTGATATCAATCAATCAACCATTTTACACATGCTTACACCCACTGAAGATTCAAGCACATCTGTCGTGGGTGCACCTGTTGATTTCCATGGGAAATATATGTCCAAGACAGGGAGATTTACTGAAGGTTCAAGTAGACTGTCTTGGGCACACCCACTGAGTTTCATAGGAAATTTGTGGAAGTAAGATTTCCTGATATATCTACAGGTACATGGTTCACATCCCAGTAACTGAGACTGCAACCCAGAGTGAGTGGACCACTGGGTTCAACTGGCAGCTTAAATACTGCTACTTTATATGAGTAGCTAAAAGTTAGAGATTAAGAAAATATATCATTTGTTCTATAATGTACACTGAATATAGATTTATATAAACAAACATTTTACCCCAAAAATACAGAGGACAAGGAATCATTTTTCGTTTGTTAATTAGTGTCATAATATGACCAAGTTTTAATACAATATTTAATATTTTTATAGACCCACTTTGTGCTACATGCTACTGAGTAAGTACCCTGCTCCTATTAAAATTACCAGGAAACAAACAAAA